>NW_024806422.1:0-4033 GCF_019175285.1 Sceloporus undulatus | reverse complement strand
GAAAGAAAGATGCATTTGAGGATGTAAACTGAAGTCTAGGAAAGCTCAAGCTGCCAACATCTTTCTTTCAGTTAGTCTCAAAGGTGCTGCAAGGTCTCTCTACATACTGATTCGACAGACTAACATGGCTATATCTTTGAAGATAACATCTATTTATTGTAGACAGTGATGCACCACGTGGAAAACCTTCCAAACCAGAGGCTGAAGATAGGAGAGCGTTCCCAAACTTGGAATGGGTGCAAAAGAAAGTAACTCACCTTCTCGCCCCTGGCTCCCTTTTCACCCTAGAGAGCAAGGTAAAAGAAGAAAGTGAGTTAATACAGAATTTTGTATTGATGCAACACAGTGGTGATGAAAAACACCAAATGATGACCAGGTCTCACTTTGGCACTCAGGCCTAGGGCTTGTTCTGCTCACCACCACTCAGTTTGCAGAGCATCCAAGAAGCTCAGAGGCCCATAAAGGCATTTTTGGATTGCAAGAGCCACCTCTTTCAGCTCGGGGGCCATGTGTGTATGTGTGGTGTGTGTGATGTGGCTCAAACCTTGCTCATTTTTGCATTACCATTTTGCAGGGGCTTCTCTGATGAAATGTCCAACTAGGGAAACTGCTGTTGCAGTGTGTTATCTGATAGGACTGGTATCAGATCCCACATGTTTTGAGGATTCGAAGGTCAGCGCTTGTTTTTGCCAGAAAAGGGATTGTCAGAGTTGGGGTGGGTGGGTTCCAAAGAAATTCAAAACCTGGTGCAACCAGATAACTGGACAAGATTTCCCACTCATTTCCAAACATAAACCCCTCTTGAAAACATACAGAGCTGCAGCTTACCTACCATTAAACCACTGGGGCCAGGAGCTCCCGGGGGGCCACTTTGGCCTTCTGGACCCTGGAGGAGAAGATGAAGACAACGTGGGAATAGGCCAGGCTGGAACCTGGGAGCTTTAGGAGTCTCCGAGTTACAAAAAGACAGCCACAAAGCAGAGGGAGGATTTCCACTTACCGGCGGGCCAGTGATGCTGGCACCTGGAGGCCCAGGGAGACCTGTGGCACCTTTAAGACCTGGGGATCCCTATATATAAAACAAGAACATGGTTACAAAAACAAAGCTGAGCACATTCTGCCTTCCTAATTGTTCCAAAGCCAGGGTCCCTCCAGTCTGGAAAAAAGAAGTCTAAGGCTTCATCTGCACTGCAGAAATGATGCCATTACAACCACTTGAACAGCCCTGGCTGAATGACATGGAAGTCTGGGACTGGCAATTTTATGAGATCTTTTGCTGTCTTTTTCAGATAGCTCCGGTGTGAAACAAACTACAGATCTCAGGATTCCATAGCACTGAAACAAGGCAAGTAAAGTTGTGTCAAACTACAGTCAGAAATGACTAGAAGGCACACAACAATGAGGAAGCTCCTAATCAGTGCATCGTGAAGTCAGTCCACACCAGATTCAGGGTTTCAGTCCTGTGTCATGTAAACAGAGACTGTGAGTCCAGGGGGAATTTGGAGTAAATCATCCATTGAGCCATCACAGTTAAAGTAATGCCAAACTGGATTATTTCTTCAGTGCAGATGCAGCCGTAGTGGGTTTTCATGGCTGAGGAGGGATTCAAACCCAGCTCTTCCTGAGTTCTTAAACCTTTTAAATCACTACACCATGCTGGCATTTTAGTATGTGTGTGTGGCAATATTATCCACAGGTATGTGCAAACTATATTCATTCTTTCACTTCTGTACAAGGTGTCAGGATCTGGTGGAGATCCCTGTTTGCACAGTGTTTGCAAGAGGATCCTTAATCATGATTGCAAATCATGTCTGCATAAGAACTTGCTCTTGTGCTCCATATTCCCAACACCATTAAAAGGGAAAAGCTTGCTACAGATCTGAATAATTTGTTGTGTATCACAAACGCAATTGATTTACCGAAGCAATACCTTGAGCAACGAAGCCTATACTTTCCTGCTGAATTGATCGTACAATAATATTCTGCTCACATGCCAGCTGTCTGCTCAGGTTCCTTATAAAGCGACCCTGGATATGTGGGCTTTGTTTTGGGAGAGCGACGCATGGGTATTCACAGTGTTTGTGTTGCTTTTATTTGACGGCGTTTACAGGCCACCTTACCAGAAAGTTCTCAGAGGGGCTCGCAACTTGAAATGGCAATAATTGAAAATTCAATAACCATAAAAATAGCAATGAAAGGATAATGCTGCATAAAAACACAAGCCGGCGAGATTAAAAACAGCTTAGCGGTAAGACACATTAAATGTTTCTGGGGGGAAAAGCCTCATGGTGGAATAATGCTGATGGAGGCGCCGCGGCATGTCTTGGAAATGTAATTGTAAAAACTCAAAATCCATGCCGATTGGAGGATTCTGGGACCCGTAGTTCAAAAAAAAGAGAGTATTTTTTCCATACTCTGAGCCAGACTAGCCTCTATGCGCAGGACATTCCACACCAATGTACTTCTGGAACAGAACTGGGAAAGTTGCTTGTCAACAAAGATTCATTTCTGCTACTCATTACGGTGTTTGGAAAGCATCTCTCTTTCCAAACTTGCATTGTTGAAAAAGTAAATGCTTATTTGTTGGAAAACTCATTTTCTCCTCATTACTTCCTATTGCTTTTTGGAACAAGGGGCTTCTTTGCTAAGAAGAGCACGACGCTTGAACTTTTCTGTCCAAAGGGCTCAAACCATTCCATGATGCAACGTGAAGTGGACATGCTTTACCATACATTTGGAAAGAGGGCCTTTTGGGACTGTGGAGCAAGAAAGAGAATATCAACCTCTGCAGTGACTGGCAAAAGACATCCATATCTTTTTGGTGGCCCTTGATTATGAAGCTTCCCTAGACCATCAAAAAAGAATGAACTGCCTTTCCTGGAAGATCCTAGGACTGGCAATTCACCATGGGATTTTTGGCACCGGCAAGATCCCAGGGAAGAAATTTGGCTGCCGCACCTACTACTCCTACTTTATCCACCCCTGCTCTAGGAAATGGATGTGAACAGTACAGAAGAGGCAGTTTTTGCTGTTACGGTTAGCCTGGGAGGAGACTAATAATCTTTGTAAAAAGAGACATGGTATGTGAAGGTGGAAAGATGCTATCTACGTTCAGCATCCGCCCGTTGCAATTTGCAGGAAATGAATGAGAAATGAAAGTTGAAGCAATCGCACCTAGATGCCAACGCGTCTCACCCGCCCCTGTAGGAAATGAAGCCATCTGCATGCAAAGGCTCACCTTGCCACCTTTTTCCCCAGCGTTTCCTGGGGGTCCTCGAGGTCCCGGTGGTCCCTGCGGAAAGAGAAACAAAGCAGGAGCACAAGAAGGCAGGGAGAAGAGACTCGGCTTCTGGGGAAATGGGGACATTTTGATGGAAATTAGTCTTGCCACACACTGTTTCCCAGGGTGCATCTACACTGCAGAAACAATGCAGTTTGAGTCCACTTTAAGTCCTGTAGCTCCAGTCTATGCAATCCTGGGATTGGTAGTCTTATAAGGTCTTTAGTTTTCTCTGCCAAACAGTGCTGGTGCCTCACAAAACTACAGATCCCAGGATTCTCTAGGCAGATCCCAGGATTCTCTAGGATGGAGCCATGGCAGTTAAATGGGTGTCAAACTGCATGACCTCTGTAGTGTAGATTCACCCCTGGTTACAAGTATCTCAGTACACCCCTACTTGGAATTTCTCACATCAGTGGTGTTCCCCATCTATATCTTGTGGAGGTGTCCTCTTTTGGGACATTTTATGATGGTGAAAAAAGTACCCATGAAGCCATGCCCTATCAAGCCAAACAATGAGATCAGCTCCTCTCATGAGACATCAAGTTTCATCTGAGATGGAACTGGAGAGTTGGTCCCTGGATTTCTCTTTGGTTAGCCATTCTGCCATCTGTCCCCTCCAACTTGCTGTTCTCTGGACTGGGATGGTAGGACATCAGGGCTACATGCCCCTTGTCTGATGGTCTCTTCCATACTATCCAATCCAATTTTAACTGCCAAGGTAACAACTTATGGAATACTGGGGTCTTTGGT
>NW_024806421.1:0-4033 GCF_019175285.1 Sceloporus undulatus | reverse complement strand
TCAACCCACTGGTGGTGAGCCCACCACAACAGGCATCCAGCTTTAATCCCCTTATTAAGAGGACATGTGGTCCTCTGGTTTATTAGCCAGTAGCTGGCTGGGTACCTGGGGCTTGGTTCTGCAGGATGTGCAGATGTCTGCAGCAGGCAGCAGTTCAGCAGGGGAGATGTAGAGCATCAAGCAAGCAGGTATCAAGGAGAACTCTTTCCTGAAGAGGTGGCTGTGATGGTATTCTCTTTCCCACATGCTGACTTTGGGTGACTGCCATCTAAATGATCATCTGCAAATTTACCATATGTCAGTTGAAGGTGAAGGCATGAATCTTTACAGCACTTGGTTCTGTTTACAGTTAGAAGAAATACTTGGGGAACCATATGAAGTCAGTTAAATGCCAATTATATTTTATTGAGTTGCCTTATGACTGTGTAGTAATTGTACACATTTCACTGAATATGCTTATAGAAATATGAAATATAATCTTTCCAGAAGTTTCAAAGTGTTTTTCTTTTTAATTGGTTCAATCATCTGAACATAAATGTCACAAAAAATTAGAAGCACAAGCTCAATATTTTCTGGTGACCCTAATTTGTCTTATGATAAAACATATATATATATATATATATATATATATATACACACACACACACACACACACACACACACTCCTTAGTTAATTCATTCAGCAGAATTTCAAAGTCTCCTTTATATTTACAGTGAGCAGTCCTGACATCTAGTCAACTTCATTTATTGTAACAGGTCAGTTTAATACCTTGAGAAAGTATCACCTCAAAGTATCACTTTTCCTCTGGAAAGCATCACCCTTTCAAACTATTTTTAATAATATAGTAACATGAAATTAATCTAGCAAAAATGACAACTTCTACATTTATTTTTCACCTCCAAAGTCTTTAGCAATTTGCTTTTTGGGGACAATGGCATTGTATCCATGACCAAATGTACCCGGTAGCAGTGGGCCTGTGACTGGTGGATAGTAGCCACCATTTAAATTTACCCAGAATTAATCCACTTTATCTATCTAAGGTATGGATGAAAAACTGTAAAGAAGGAGCAGGCCATTCCTTCTTCTCCTGCAGGCGGATTCCTGTGACATTGGGGGTGGTGGTAGTAAATGCTGTTTTCTGGTGGTGGTTTGAATATTTTGCAATTTTTAAAGACATTTTTTCTTGCTATTTTTAAATGGGAAATCTAGGGACTTTAGATATCTATAGAGGCATGCTAGAAGTTGTAAAATGGGTTCCCAGGAGCTGCATATGCCATATGAGTCACATACTGAAGAGGTGTTTTTTGTAGTCCTTCATTAAAAAACAAACAATACACACACAAACAGCTAGTATCACTGCTTGTGGGAGCCATTAAGGTCTTTGCCAAACCTCTCTGTTCCATTAGTCAGACCTAGGCAACTCTCTTGGACATCAAATGTGGAGGAATAGGATGTGGTCAAAGCTGTCAAATGAGGTATGAAGGTGAATGGGATGGGATACTATAAAACAGAAAACATGGAAATTAAGCTGTATCTGCATTGTAGAAATAATCTAGTTTGATACTACTTTAACTGCCATGGCTCAATGCTTTATAGTTTGTTCTGGCATCAGAACTATCTGGCACAGAAATCTAAATGTCTGACAAAACCACTGTTTCCAGAGGTCCATAGCATTGAGCCATAGCAGTTAAAGCAGTGTCAAACTAGATTATTTCTGCAGTGTGGATGCAGCCTAGGCCAGCAGATGTCTAGAAAGGGTGTCCCCCCTCCCCAATGACAACAGTATCAGAGCAGGATAGTCTGTGTTTTACTGGTGATGTTAGCTAGAAACAGTTTTACATTCACTGGTAACCTCTCGTCTCGATTTCTGTAATGCGCTCTACATGGAGCAACCCTCATGCCACGTTCGGAAGCTGCAACTGGTCCAAAATATGGCAGTCAGATTGGTTACAGGGAGTTCAAAATTTGATCCTATTACACCTATTTTAAAATCCCTACACTGGCTGCCTATTAGCTTCTGGGCACAGTACAAGGTGTTGGGTAATGACCTATAAAGCCCTTCATGGCTTGGGTCAAACCTACTTGCAGGATCGCCTTCTTCCATACACTTAGGTTCTCTGGGGAGAACTTACTGCAGCCAATAAGGACAAGATTGGATGTGGTTTCTCAGAAGGCCTTCTCATATGCCACTCCCAAACTATGAAATGGCTTGTTAGAAGAGATCCAAAACATCACCAATATTGACAGCTTTAAAAAGGCTGTCAAGATGTATCTCTTCTGACAAGCCTGTGTTGTGTGTTGACCATGTAGGAAAGGACAATAACATCCACAAAACAATACCTTTATTGAGGCAACCAAACTGCACAACATAAAAGTTGCAAGCTTTCAAAGTTTCACTAGCTTTTTCATCAGGCAAACGTGTTAAAAACCATACAGGAGGAATAAAAATGGTGTTGGGTAATCATAAGCCAGCATTTTGTTAAGATGTAGCTGTTGGAAGGACATTCATACATGCAGGCCTCTCAGTTCTGGCCAGTTCCATTAGCAAATCAAAAAGAAATAGTCCTTTTGAGAACTAATGCAGAATTTTAGCTCAGTCATCAAGAACTATTTGGACTACTCTCAAGAAAAATGAAGGCTTAATATATTAAATCAGTATGTATCCGGGGAATCACAGTAAGGAATAGAGAATTACAGAAGTAAATGTGATTGTGAGTGGACACATTTTAGAAGATTCAGAATAATCACTT
Source organism: Sceloporus undulatus (assembly GCF_019175285.1). Classification (NCBI taxonomy): domain Eukaryota; kingdom Metazoa; phylum Chordata; class Lepidosauria; order Squamata; family Phrynosomatidae; genus Sceloporus; species Sceloporus undulatus. Next base: position 1,282 of record NW_024806421.1, on the reverse strand, counting down.
AAGAAGGATTTCCTTATTACTTAGAGTTACGAAAAGGTAATACAGTATTTCAGATTATTTTAACCACAGTTTATGACACTGAAGGGAATCCTAAGAGATGAGGGCAATGTGTACCTTTCAGGCCATTTTCTACTTCTAGATACCTTTTAGATTCTTCCATGAGGAAAAATGTTCAATGAAAAACTGAAAAATACACTCCTGGATTTCTTCAGGAAGAGGAATTCACTTATATAATGGGTTGTACTCCATACAACCTGCTGCCCAAACTGGTTTTGCAAAATTTAGTTCTGTTTTAGGGTCTTAACATGATCATGGGGGATTAGCACTCAGACCTATGCAGCATAGTTGATTAAAATGATACAATGAAAGGAGCCCTGTACAAAGGTATAGTCTTCAAAATACTAAAGAAATGGTATTATCATATAATGCTGCCTTCCAGAACCAGAGTAGAAAGCCCAACATGATGGATTTACATCTCAAACATGGCTGAGTGAATCAACCCAAACAATCAGAGATAAGAACTTGACTTTTTGGTTGGCAAGCCAATGAAACGTGTATGGGCTGGCCTGAATTACAGTAATAAAATGACAAACTAATCTTGAAATCATTCTAAAAACTTTAACCTATAGTAAGGGTTAATATAGCCTCCACAGTAACCTTTTCAACACCTGCCATGAAGATCTATCTTGACAGTGTTCAGAGTAGCTCTCACTGTTAACTGTCTTTCACTCTGCCAGGATGTGAAGGTTATCCTCCTGGTAAAATCACACATGACATTACAATGTCATGTTTGCATTCAGCCTAAGCTTTCTCCTTCCCAACTTCTGCCAACGCCTGATCATAGCTAGCAGGAATATCCTGCAAGGCTCATGTTTATTTTTTGCTCTCATAAGCTTAAAGAAGAGTTTCATGTAACCAGAAAAAACAAATCCCAATACTTAAGAGCAAAGCAAAACAAACAAACAAAAAGCCAGTTAACTGAATGAAAAATATAGGTTTACATTAGTCTAGTGAGTGGTACCACATTTCATACTCTCTCTCCATCTCTTTCTCTCTCACATACACACATTGAATATATATTTTACTTTGAAGATGGTCATACACTAGAAATGAAGGACCAAGACACAATTACATTATTTAAAATAGTACCACACTCGATTTAAACCTGCAGACAGATCTTCATAGTGAGTTCCATATCCTACCTCCATAGGTTATACATTTGGGATGGACTGAATATGAAAATATTCAGAAAATGGTTCAAAAACATGTTGTTGTTGTTGTT
>NW_024806420.1:0-4034 GCF_019175285.1 Sceloporus undulatus | reverse complement strand
TGGCTGGGAGCCCCCAAATCTGGCACTGGGGAAAGGCCATCCCTTCCAGGGTTGTCCTCAGAGAATCTGAGAATCCTGGAGTTGGAAGGGACCCTCGAGGGCCACCCAGTCCAGCCCTCTCCTTCTGCCATGCAGGAATACACTGTCCAATCCCTCCCTGGGAGAGACTGCCGTCCACCCTCTGCTAAAAACCTCCTCCCAAGAAGGAGACTCCACCAGCCTCCATGGAGGCAGCAGCAAGTTCTTCCTGAGGCAGCCTCCCAGGGCTACGATCCTCTTGTCTGTTCCCATTGGGGAGCTGTCCCTCTAAACTGAGCTGGACTTACGCTTGAGTAAGCACAGACAGGAAAAGACCTGGGAATCAGGGCGCGGGAGGCTTTGCACCAAGCCAGTTTGGGGGGAACTTGGTGCCTCTTGCAGAGCAGCCCAAATGGCTCCCTTCCAGGCATCCAGAACTCAAAGAATGGTTCAGCCTGTTGTTCCCTGTCCAAAATGTGGGCAGAAGGTGTGAACCTTTCCCTTGATTCCTAGAGTTGGAAGGGACCCCCGAGGGCCATTCGGAGCAGGTGGCTTCCCCCCCACAACAAGATGCATCCCCCCAATTTCTGCTTCCACTCTGCCATTGTTCCCTCAAATGGGGGCTTGAGGTGGTTTACAAAAACCGAAACAAGTGCAGGTGAAAAGGCAGACCATTCAGCCACTGGATTTTAAGTATGGAATCCTGTGTCCATTTTGGGACTCCAGAGGTCAAGGAAGAGGTGGATAAGCTGGAGCGTGTCCAGAGGAGGGTGACCAAGGTGGTCAAAGGTCTGGATGGAAACTGGCCATCCCAGTGAGGAATGGCTGAGGGAGCTGGGTATGTCCAGCTTGAAGAAGATAGCAATCTCTGACTACCTGAAGGGACTCAAAGGCATTGCTGTGTTAGTCTGGGAAATCAGCGCAGAAAGGGACCCTGTAGCTGAGAGAAAGACATTGGTAGCATAGTTTTTGTAGATGACATCTATATTCGCAGATGTTTGGTGTTAAATGGTGCCCAGGAAGGACTTTTGCAGATGGACTGAGCTTGTTTTCTGCTGCTTCAGAAACTAGGACACAAACCGTTGGATTTAAATAACAAGCAAAGAGATTCAACCTAAACAATAGGAAAAGCATCTTGAATATGGGGGGGGGGAGTGGGGGGGAGTGGGGAGGACTGTTCAGGAAGGAAGGGGTGGCCTTGCAGGGTGAGGGGCAGGCCCTTCTTCTGTGCCAGGCTCTCCGTCTTCTGAGGCGCTGCCACCTTCTTCCTTTCCTTCCCTTCTTCAGATTCTACCTGCCTGAGGTTCTATCCAGAATTCCAAGTGACCCCAGTACCACTGGACCCCACAGGTGGGACCCTCCCCTATGTTTCTCCCTGCACGAGTGGGCATTCTTTGGGCACCTCCATGCCCACCCTGTGCCCAACCCCTGCACTGGGGCACCCAGACTGAGATGGTTGGGCAAAGGAAAAGCAAGGGTCACACACAATGGGGCATGTCTGGGCACCTCACTGCATTTGCCCCTCTCCCTTTGCTTAGCTGGGAGGCACCAGGCAGACGTGGCATGGTGGGTGGGGTGTGGTTGTAATTGGGGCAGTGGCTGCGTTTGCCCCTCCCGTCTGACTCTTCCCCCCCCCCCCCCCCGTGGCTGGATGACCAGCGGTGTGCACTGCCTGGTTGTCCAAGGACCTCCAGGTCTACTTCATGGCAAAAAGCGTGAACAACAGCGTCCAGTGCGTCTCCAGCTGCAGCTCACAGCACCCGGACTACTTCAGCTGTGGTAATGGGAACTGTCAGATCCGGTCCAATGGGCCCAACTGCTTGTAAGTAGCACCCCAGGGATGGAGTGGGGTGGGGGGCAGCCAAGGGTCAGGCCTTGCTCAGGCCCTTGTCCTGTCAGCTTTGCAGCTGATGGTGTTGGACCTTGCGCCAAAGAGAGGGAAGGCAGCTGAGCCTGCAAACATCATCGGATTGCAACAATAACCCTGCGAGGTAGACCAGGGCTAATGCCATCTCACCCCACAGGAAGGGGTGGAGGAGGGAGCCAGCCAAGATCTCTGGAGGTCAAACCCGGGGGCTTGGGGGCTTAGGGGCCAGGAAGACGCTGTGGTCTGGTGTGGCCCAGGGCAAGAAGGGGCACAGGGGGCTGTTTGTGGGGCAGGGGGCTAGGAGGGATGTGCAAACAGGACCTCCAACAGTTCCAGGGGGCAGCAACAAAGAGAGAACTAGCCAGGATGTCTCCCCCAGCCACGTGCTGTGACCCTTTGCCTCCTCTACCAGGGGCCCAAAGGTCTGCCCCCCCCCACTCTCCCTCCTGACTCCTCTCTTCCCTCTCCAGTTGCCCCCAGTCGGACTCTTACTGGTACACCGGCTGGCACTGCGAGCAAAGGATCAGCAAGGTGGGGGTGGCCGTGGGGGTGGCGCTGGGCCTGGCGGTCCTCCTGATCGTGATCCTTGTCCTGGCCATCCTCCTCTGCTGGCAGCACCAGACTTGGCAGCCCAGGTGAGCAGAGGGCAAGGCAGGCACCAGGGAGGCAGGTGGGAGGAACAGGGTGGGCTTCCCTGCCCGGGCACAGTCTCCCTGATGGGGCACTTCTCTCTGGGCTAGGAGGTTGTCCCATGCTCCCTCTCTGGCTTCTCCCAATCTCTGGACTCCTGCTGGACAGGATGCGTTTTCACCTGAAGCCCTCCTTTGCTCACCTGGCACATGGCTCTCCTTGAGAAGGGGGGTGGCTTCCTTCTTCCACATCTGGCCCAGCGCTGGGCATCCGTCTGCCTCCGTGCACAGCAGATGCTCACTACTGGACATGACCAATGCTCTGGAGGAGCCGCAGGGCCGGCCTCTTCCAAAGGAAACCCCAACAGTTTGATTTGGGCTGCAGGGCCAAGACCTTCCTCTTCCAAAGGGGCTTCACCCCTCTCCCTGTCCTTCCCTGACCCATAAGAAACATGAATAAAATAATTGTATCAGAATCCAGGAGGCCACAATGTGGGCATCAGCCTAGCGAAGAGCTGTAGTGTGTTTGCTGGACAGCCCACTAAAGGGCCAGCAAACATGGGGGGCCTTGGCTGACCCATATATTAGGGGGGGTGTTGGTGGTTACAGGCTGAAGAATCCGGCCATCAGTGAGGAGGCCTGGTACGAGAATGACCCGGAATGGAGCCCCCCCTGGCTGCCTCGGCCCCACATCCCCGCCAGGGATGGCAGCAGCAGCACCAGCATCAGTGCACCAGGTAGGAGCCCCCTCCCCAGGTGGGCGAAGGGGGAGAGAGCGGAGGCTGAGAGAGTGTGGCTTGCCCCGGGCCACTCCTAGGAGTGCCCCGGCTGCCCTCTCAAGCTCTCTTCCACTCTTTTCTCCCAGCCCCCACAGACCCAGATGGCCGCTCCAGCAGTGAGGACGGACGGAGCTCCCCGCCAGACCAAGGCACCTTCCGGCCACGGCTGGACAAAGTGGACACCTCCCTTCAGGTACAGCAGTTGCCTGGGGGGGAGGGGTAGAAATAAAGAGGTTGTGGCGGGGGTTCACCCTCACTATGGTACATCAGGGTGGCCAGCGGCATAGATACCCTCCCCTTGGAAGCACCATCTTGTCTGTCCAGATTGGGGGGGGGCAGTAGGAGGCCAAGGGCCCTAAAACTACGGAAGTCGGGGGAGGGGGGGTCAGGAGGCTCCCAGTGGGACAAAGTGGGACGTTTGGGCTGCAGAAGAGGGGAGTGGGATCTCTGGGCCTCTGGTTCAGTCGGGGAAGCAGGAGGGCAGAGTGGGGTGAGGGCGACTCCTTAAGGAGAGCAGGGGACTCTCAGGGGCCACCTGGCTCACCTCTGCTCCTCTCTCTCTCTCTCTCTCTGGTGGCTGCAGGCACGGATCGCCCGGCCCCAGGTGACCCACCTGTGAGGAGGAGGCCAATGGGCAGGTTCTCGGCCTGGCCTGGATGCTGGACTTGCAGGCAGATGACCCCCAGGGAGCCCCCTCCCCAGCTGAGATGGAGAAGACAGAGGAGCCCTGGAATTGGGGGG
>NW_024806419.1:0-4034 GCF_019175285.1 Sceloporus undulatus | reverse complement strand
AAAAACATTAAAGTTACACAACAGGCTGTAAAATGGGGCTGATCCATACTGCAAACTAAAGACTCAGTTAATCTCTTCATTGATGCAGCAATGAACAATAATTTGCAAATATTCACCTAAAAGGAATGAAGAGAGGCTAAAAGGGCAACTCACAGGACAGCTGCATCAATTGTGATATTCATGGAAGTGCAAAGACGTCACAATCTTCTTTGAGTTTTCTACTGGTTTTGCTCAGTTTGAATTAGGGTTGCTGGTTCAGAATTGTCTCAGACCATGAGGTTTCTGGGCCCTGGTCTCTTGATTTAGGACAAAGAATAACTATATTAATAATACAGTTGGCTCTCCATATCCATGGATTCTTCATCCATGGATTCAGACATCCGCGGCTAGAAAATATCCAAATATATATTGTTTGTTGTTGTGTGCCTTCAAGTCTTTTCTTGTGCATGGAGATGAACTGGCAGAACCAGGTTTGCATTTGTGTCCTTTTGCTCTTCTCTTTGCAGGAGCAAGGGGAAAAGTGTGCAAGGTGTGCCCAATGGTGCCATCTCCCTTGTGTCTTTGTTTATCTGGGGTTCTTGCCTGCCTTTCCCATAAAAACCAGGAAAAGGCCAGCCTGGCAAACAAAGACATCCGTGCGAAGGAGCCAAAGCGGCTGCTGGTTACCAAGCGACTAATGACAGGAGCAAGAGAGCCAGGAAGAGGAGTACACAAAGCCAAGTTGCACGAATGGCTCAAGAGAGAGAAGGCCAGGGTGACAGGTGCCCTCACCCCAAAGGAGGACAAGGCACTGCAACATGGAGGACATTCCAATATAAAAGCTACAGACAGTCCCATAAATGGCATTGGCGGCTTTGATTTTGGCGGCTTTGATTATTTGCACATTTGATTCATACATTCGCTCTAGGAATTGCCAGGCCCTCCAGAGACATTTTGCGCGATATGAAAATTTTGTAATATGGCGCAGCTATCTTATTACATAAACTGTCTTTTTATGATGAGCTTATCTTCATTGAAATGCTTCCTTGGCTTGCAAGATACTTACAGTTACAGACCCCTTTGCCAATTGGGAACAGTTTTGTTTCTCCATCTTCTGTTCTTATAGTAGCCTCTTGTCCTAAGTACAGATTCCTCATCAGGACTATCATATGTAGTGGTACTACTATTTCTTTAAGCTTTTCCATCACTTTTTGTGGTCTATGCAGTCAAAAGCCTTGCTATAGTCGGTAAAGCACATGCTGTTTTCTTTCTGGATTGCTCCATTTTCCATCATATGTCTGCAACATGGTCCTTAGTGCCTTTTCCTTTTCTGAACCCCACTTGGACATTTGGCAATTCTCTCCCCATTGGAGTCTATGCTGCAGAATTTTGCTTGCGTGGGAAATTAATGCAATGATTTTATAGTTGCTGCAGTCTCTTGCATCTCCTTTTTTGTGGATCTGGCTATATATTACCTCCAAGAATCCCGAGGGGCAAGGACAATCCCAATTAATCATCTGCCATCCCCCTTTTTCATCTGCTTTGAAAATGTCCCAGTTTCTGTCTGTCTTCTTCCCACCTTCCCTATTTGTCCTCAGCTTACTTCAGTGGCGGATAACATTTATCCTCTTGACCACAATCCGATGTTGCTTGGCCACATGTGTCCTGGTTTTTATCTGTGAAATGTTCGAGGGTATGCGCAGTGGTGCAATCGTCTGTGGTGGAATTTGCACAGGAGCAAAAAATGTGTGCATTTGTCCTGCATTTGCTCAATCTTGCAGTTCAATTCCAGAGTTGATCTCACGGCCTACTTTCTAGTAACAAGTGGTTCCAAAGGCAAAAGGGGCCCAGCAGCAGATTTTATTTTTGTTCTCTTGCTGCCGGTGGAGTCTTACTGGTGTAATTCTGGCTGCCGAGAGACAGAGCAGGGTTCTTTTTGCATGATCCACATGCTTAATAATCATAATAAACTAGCAGCTAAATAAACAAGGGCATGTTGTTTTGCAGAAAAGGAAGGCACGATGCTGATGTTTTGATCACCATTCCTGATCTGAAAATTGAATTTACTGGCATAGCCTCCCTCCCTCCCTTCCTCCCAGAATTAAAAGCAAGGAGGATAAATATGAAACAAATGCAAGGGGTGGCGTATAAATATAAATTCCCAGATTTGCTCTGTTTAATTCCTTTGGGACTGTTAAGAGATCAGTTCATGGCTTAGCTTGTTTACAAAAGAGAACTGTTTTCAGAAATGAACAGTTATGAATTTCTGGGCTAGGCTGGAGGGAGGCAAGAGGAGGTAGGTTTAAAAGTAACTCCAAAATAAATTCAGTATTGTTTGTACATCTCAAATGACACAAAGCTTGTTTGTCTTAAGAATGGACTGCAAGTTCATTTGTGCAACCAGTGATATATGGTGCTGTTGTTATGTACCTCCATGTAAACTCTGACTTATGGTGACCATATCCTAGGGTTTTCTTGGCTAGATTTGTTATTCAGAGGAGCATTGCCATTGCCTCCCTCTGAGGATGAGAAGGTACAACTTGTCCAAGATAGCCCAGTGACTTTCTGTGGCTAAGCAGGGATTCAAACTCTGGTTTGTAGTCCAACACTCAAACCATTGCACTGTACTGGCTTTTCATACTGAGAGCTACTTCTGATGTTGTTTTACTACTGCATTAATACTGACTCAGGCTGCATCCACACTTCAGAAATATGGCACTTTGACACTGCTTTAATTGCCATGGCTCAATGCTCGACGCAGCGGCAGTAGTAGCCTGGCAAGATATTTGGCCATCTCTGTCTGATGCCACAAAAAACTTCAAAACCCAGGATTTCGTAGGATGGAGCTGTAGCAGTTAAAGTGGAAGCAAACTACACAAATTCTGCAGTGTGGACGCAGCCTCAATCAGGGGAAATGAAAGCAAAATAAACCAGTCTTAAAGGTGGTTTGTCTGGATTCCTCCTCCCTCTTGTCTTTTATGAAGGGAGGAAGAAAGATTGGTGGCGATGGAGAGGTTTGCAATTAAATGGGGTGCTGATTAGGAGAAAGTGGTAACCAGGGCAATAAACCAGTGAGTCACATCACATGCCATGGTGCTTTCCTTGGAGCAGGATGTTTGAGCAATGCAAACGGCTCAGGCGGACGTCACGCAGAGCGGGCATATTCATGTTGGATCTTTTAATATTCATTTTGATTATCCCTCATGACAAAGGCCAGGGACGGGGTGACCTATGGCACCCACATGCGGGCAAAGGGGTGACTCAGTCTCTCCCACCACATGGGTGAATTGGAAATACAAACAGAGACTGTGATGCTTGATCCAGGCTAGTCCATAAATGGTCCACGTAAGAGTTGAGGGCTACCTGGATAAGCACAAGGTGGCCCCAGGTTTCCATGCTGTTTTTCCACAGTTGTCAAGATGACCAGCCCAAATGCACAAAATGCATCACGCAAACTACCAATGCCCCACAGGCTTCTTCATCATGGCAAGGTGTTTTTTTTTAAAAGAAAGACACATTGCCTTCCACAGTACAGTAATATCCAAAATCCACAGAACCTTTATGGGACCAGCCCAAATGCACATAAAATGCATGATGCAAGCTTTTGAAGCTCTTTGTCAGGGCAAGGTGTTTTTAAGGAAAGAAGGAAATATTGCCTCCCGCAGTACAATAATATCCAAAATCCACAAAATGGTGATACTTTTATGAGCCCAACCCAAATGCACACAACATGCGTGGTGTAAACTTTCCAAGCTCCACAGAATTCTTCATCAGGTCAAAGAGTTTTTAAAGAAAGAAGGAAATATTGCCTCTCACAGTACAATAATATCCCAAATCCAGTAAACGGTGGGACCAACAAAAATGCACAAAAGATAAGATGTAAGCTTTTGAAGCACCATTGGCTTCTTCGTCAAGGAAAGGTGTTTTTAAAGAAGGAAGGAAATATTGTCTATCACAGTGCAATAATTTCCAAATCTACAAAATGGTGATACCTTTAGGGGGTCAAACCCATAAATGCACCCGAGCTCCACCGGCTTCATCATCAGCCAAAGGAG
>NW_024806418.1:0-4036 GCF_019175285.1 Sceloporus undulatus | reverse complement strand
AATTAATAAGCCATATAATAATATATGGAATCATACTCTACATCTCTACACTCGCCAGGTGCGAGTGGGGCCCTTTAAGACACCTGGGGGAAAGTTTGGGAGGAGCCCGCTGGTGTGAGCAGCGGGTACAAAACCCGGGAAACCGGCCCTCCCGGACACGCCCCCCACTGCCTCCTCGCCCAAGGGACCGCCGACGCCGCCGACGCCGTCGCTGCTGGGACTGTGCCTCTTGCCGGGCGGCCTCCTCCCGGTGGTTTCGAAGGTGCGCAGCTGCGCACCGCCCCGGGAGTGCCGCCCACGGACTTGGGGAACTCCGTCGCTGTGCTCCTGCGCAGCTGCGCAGTCTCAGTGGGCGCAGGAGGCTAGAATAGCCTTAGGAGCAGGGGATGCCTACCGTGGCTTACCTTTGCTCCATTAACAGCCATAGGAGGGTGGGGGAAGGATAGGGATGCGGGGGATGCCTGGGCCGGGGATAACACCTTGGTGGGCGGGGCCCCAATTGAGGTAGTGTGGGGCAGGGGGAGGTATGGCGGTGGGAGAAGGGACTCTCGTTCTAGGGGAAGACGGGATAGATGCATCATATCTATCTCGCCTTCCTGTCCCCCTCCCAACCAGATGGACCTGAGGGTCACTCCAACCATGCCACAAACCCTGTCGCTGCTCCTGTGCAACGCCAGGTCCATAAATAACAAGACCCACATCCTTCAGGATCTCCTGGAGGACTCTAAGTGTGACCTGGCTTGCATTACCGAGACCTGGCTGGGGCCTGAAGGGGATGCTGTGTGGGCTCAGGCCCTGCCTGCCGGATACTCGGTGAAGGACCAGCGCAGGTTAGGTGGGCGGGGGGGGTGTGGCCTTGGTACACAGGAACACCGTGTCCCTCACCAGGAACCACCTTCGACAGACCACCCATATCGAGTGTATTTACCTGACCCTAAAGGCTAGGGACAGTCTAGGGATTCTGCTAGTATATCGGCCACCCCGTGCATTAGCGGACTCCCTTAACGAGCTGACACAGCTGGTCGCTGAGCTGATGTTGGAGACGCCCAGGCTTCTTGTCCTGGGCGACTTCAACATCTCCCTCACGGCCAGCTATGTTCCATCCGGTGCGGCTCGGGAATTCATGGAGACCATGGCGGCCATGGGCCTGTCCCAGCTGATACAGGGTCCTACGCATTGTGCGGGTAATACTCTCGATTTGGTCTTCTGTTCGGAGGCGGATAATCCGTGGGTGGAGATAGCCAATATCTCCCCCTTGTCATGGACGGATCATTTCCTGGTAGAGGTGAAAATCAAGGCTTCTACCCAGATCCCCCCCGGGGGTGGCGGACCAATTAGGATGGTCCACCCTCGAAGGCTGATGGAACCAGAGAGGTTCCAAGAAGCCTTAGAGGGGCTCACGGTTGGAAATGACGGCGACTCTGTTGATGCCCTTACCGGTATCTGGAATACCGGTCTCTCTGGGGCTATACACAGAATCGCTCCCAAGCGCCCTCTCAGGCCCGCTTCCAAACGTAAGCCCTGGTATACGGAAGATCTCCGGGCGAGGAAGCGGGTTCTGCGACGGCTAGAGTACCGTTGGCGGAAACACCTTTGCTCAAACGACAAGACTCTCCTAGACCGACTGTTAAAGGACTACGGAGAGGCAATACGAGCAACAAAGAATTCGTTCTATGGTGCTCGTATTGCGTCCGCGGAGTCGCGTCCGGCAGAGTTGTTCAGGGTGGTTAGGGAGCTAACTCAGCTCCCTCCCGCCCAGAACCAGATCCTTGAACCTTCTAAGGCCTGCTGTGACTTGTTTAACGACTTTTTCGTGGATAAAACTTCTCGTATTAGCGAAGGTCTGAACGCCGACGTTATGGCAGAACCTAGGGTAGAAGTGTCCAGAGCCTCCGTGGACTATGTTACACTGGATCAGTTTGAGTTGGTGAGTACCGAGGATGTGGACAAGATCCTCGGAAGTGTTCGGAAGACAACCTGCTCTCTTGATCCCTGTCCCTCATGGTTAGCGGCCCAGGGGGGCCCGGCGGTGACACTTTTGTTACGCCGGATAATTAATACATCTCTCAGGGATGGGCGATTTCCATCGGATCTTAAATTGGCCATAGTAAGACCGATCCTAAAAAAGCCCTCCCTTGACCCCCTGGTTCATAATAATTATCGGCCTGTTTCGCTGCTACCATTTTTGGGAAAGGTGATCGAGAGGGCGGTTGCGATCCAGCTTCAGGCGGTCTTGGATGAAACGGATTATCTGGACCCATTTCAAACTGGCTTCCGGGCGGGTTACGGGGTTGAGACGGCCATGGTCGCCTTGGTCGATGATCTCCGTCTGGGCATCGACAGGGGAAGCGTGTCCCTGTTGGTGCTCTTGGACATCTCAGCGGCTTTCGATACCATAGACCATGGTATCCTTCTGGGGCACCTGGCTGAGGTGGGAATCGGGGGCACTGCGCTCCAGTGGTTCCGTTCCTACCTCTCTGGGAGGTCCCAGATGGTGCAGCTGGGAGACGTGTGCTCCAGCGAGCGGGCCCTTAAAACCGGGGTCCCTCAAGGAGCCATTCTGTCTCCTATGCTATTTAACATTTACATGAAACCGCTGGGAGAGATCATCCGGAGACATGGGGCGCGGGGTTATCAGTACGCTGATGACACCCAAATCATTTTCTCTATGTCTCCGACTGATGCAGTGACTGGGGATGGCGTCTCTCCTCTCGTGGCCTGTCTAGAGTCAGTAATGGGCTGGATGAGGGAAAACCGACTCAAATTGAATCCAGAGAAAACGGAGGTACTAGTGATAGGTTCTCCTGGTCCAGGAATGGCGGTGGTTCCACCTGTCCTGAACGGGGTCACGCTCCCTGCGAAGGACTCCGTGCGCAGTCTGGGGGTGCTTCTTGACTCGTCGCTTCACCTGACTGCTCAGGTGAATGCGACGGTCAAGAGCACCTGTTATCGGCTTCGGCTGATTCGCCAGCTGCGCCCATACCTGGCCCAGAGGGACCTAGAAACTGTTGTACATGCTCTGGTAACTTCGAGACTGGATTTCTGCAACATACTCTACATGGGGCAACCCTTATACCAAACTCGGAAGCTGCAAATGGTGCAAAACATGGCAGCCCGGCTGGTCACTGGCGTATCCAGGACCAGCCACATAACACCTGTACTAAAAGATCTTCATTGGCTGCCCATCCGCTTCCGAGCTCAATATAAGGCGTTGGTTATTACCTATAAAGCCCTAAATGGCTTGGGCCCAGGATTCCTGAAGGACCGCCTCTCCCCGTACATTCCGCCTCGCACCCTCAGAACATCTGGGCAGCAACTCCTGAAGGTGCCTGGGGCTAAGTTGGCTGTTACAGCCAGAAGATCTTTTTCCACAGCTGCCCCAGCCCTTTGGAATACACTGCCCACGGAGCTCCGCTCATCTACCACCCTGGCCCAATTTAGGAAGGGTCTCAAAACCTTCCTATTTAATCAGGCATTCCCCGACTAAATATCCTGTGGGCCTCCCTCCTCTCTCGTGGCCGTGAGGTTGGGCTAAGGGGTTGTTTTTTTATTGTTTTTAGGATTGTTGTTTATATATGTGCTTTTAACCTGTATGTTGCTGCACTTTGGTGCATTTTGTTAGCCGCCCTGATCTTTTGGAAGGGCGGGGTACAAATAAAAAATTTTATTATTATTATTATTTATGAGAGTGAGTCTATTTTTTTCCTGTAATCATTTTGTTGCATTTAGCTCTAACATTTGAAATGATCTCAAATTCAAATAATCAGTGGTGATGTTCATTTGAATAAACACACATAAACACTTTGAAAGACTCTGTGGTTCACATCATTTAAAGATAAATAGATAAATAGATTACTGTTGTAATCCCGCTTCAATCCGAAGGGAGAAGCGGGAGATATAAATAAAATTTATTATTATTATTATTATTATTATTATTATTATTATTATCATTATTATTAATAATAATACATTTTTCCACAAAATGAGAAGATCATAACTGGCTCTACAGCCACTTCACATAAAGTACCTCTGTATA
>NW_024806417.1:0-4036 GCF_019175285.1 Sceloporus undulatus | reverse complement strand
AAAAAAAAGTCTGTCGTTGTTTTGTTGTTGCCATCTGAGTGTGTACTGGATACCTCCTCATAGATTCCTTAACACAGTTCAGTTGCTGGCATAAGCAGAAGATACAGTGGAAAACCACAACAAGATTGCAACATATACATTTTTTTATTCACAGGAGAGGGACATCAGAGCTAGTGTATCCCTAGCATTGCTAGGTTTCAGACTGTCAGCTGATGTCTCAGGGGACTGCTGTTTTCCTCTGAGACTATAGGGCTGTATCTGCATAGAGATAATCCAGTTTGACACAATTTTGCTGCCATGGCTTAATGCTATGAAATTCAGGAAATGCAGTTTTGTGAGACAAGCCATCTCTGCCAAAGAATGCTGGTGCCTCAGAAAATGACAAATCCCAGGATTCCATAACATTGAGCCATTGGCAGTTAAAGTGGTGTCAAACTGGATTATTTCTGCAGTGTGGATGCAGCCTAAGTGGAGAAAGAAATCTCAAGGCAAGTGGCACTGGAGAAGTAAAAAGTTTTAGTTTTGCAACTTAGGCTTGGGAAAGACTGCACCAAAAGGGTGGCCTGCTGGCGGCCTAATTCCCTCCGGAGGGAAGCTGCAGCTGCCAAACCACACGGCTTCCCTCTGGAGGAAAAAGAACCTGGAAAACCCGGGGTCTTTTTCCACCGCAGGGTGGATGTCACGAGTATGCCAATGGTGCACTTGCGATGTAAGTGACGTGCATTGCTGTGTGGATGCTGTGCGGATGCCGTGTGGTGCTTACGTCACAATGGCGGCGCCCATATACACGGGATGCCGCCATTGTTATGCTGCTGCGCCGTGCTGGGGTTGGGGACCGTGCGGTTGCTGCGTGGTCCCTAACTCTAAAATAGGCACCAACACGGCATATTTGGGTGGTCTGTACTGCGCCATAGGGTCCAAACAGACAGGCCAAAATAAAGCTGCTTTGGGTCACTTTGGAGGTATGATGTTTAAATGAAGTATGCTGTTTAAGAGGCCAGAAGCTACACCAAAGCTGCACTCCAGTCCTTAGCAGCTTTATTTTGGCCTGTCTGTTTGGGCCCTAAGTTATATATATATTGTACTTTTAAGCCAGGAGCACCCATCTTTACTCACTCTCAGCTTCCAACAATTCTCCCTGGCTCCATATAGAGATGTTTGTATGTGTGTTTTTCAGCTGTGAAAGGGCCGAAACAGATGGCCCCAAACGGGTGGTGTCATGCATCGGATTGGGGCCATGGCAACCACATGTCCCCGTCCTGATCCAGCATTTTTCCACCACAAAAAGAAACAGCAAAATGCCACTTCTTTCTGAGGTGGAAAAATGCTGCCCTTGCCACCACTTCCCATCGTTTCGGTGAAACGCTGTTAAGCCACTGCATGTGCAGTCAGCCATGTGGCTTCCCTGTGGTGTTGGGGTGGTGGCAGAGCATGTGGCACGTGAACGCCATGCTCAGGTGCTGTCCCAACCCATTTCTGTTACAGTTCAGAGAGCAAGAAAGGGAAGGAAGGAGGATCTTGTGGCACCTTTAAGACTAACTGATTGTGTACCTGGCTTTCTATTCCATCTTGCTAAGTTTCATGTCTTCCACAGTAACCATTTTCATAGAGACCACTGTTCAGGGGCATTGTGTTTGTGTGTGTCAACAGTGTGAGGAGGGAATTATAAGTTGGTCTATGTGGAGGCAAAGGCCTAGCTGCAGATCTACTGTTATAGGTACTGTGTTATGAAATAAATAATGTAAGCACACAAGGATCAATTGAATGCTTAGGATTATGTCTTCCTTGGCTCCAGGAGTTTAAACAATCAAGTGGTCAATCAAAATCTTAGTGAAATTCTGAACTCACTTGAGTATTTAAAGCAAACCACATTGTTTCAGTTGCAGTTGCCATCTGCAGTATAAGAATAATAATACCAGCCTGACTTACATGGCTTTCATAAATATTACTGAGACAATGAATATGAAATACTTAAGGAGCCAGTATTATTCTCATCTTGTAGGAAAACAGGTGTTTCCAGATGATATTGGAGGAATCATTCAGGGCTTCAAGTTGTAGAAACCTGCTAAGTTAGAAAACACTCATAGAATTCCCACCTTCCTTGAAGTTGCAATATTTTTTGCAATTCACTTAAGTATTTTTATATAGGCTGCTGCCAAATCTGAGTGAATTACCAGCTGGAAGAAACCTGGAAGCAGGGCACTTCTGAAAATGAGAGCTACATGAAGTAGCATACTAAAGACCTTTTGAAAAGCAAATTACTACAGGATGGGATTTATGAGATTTATAGGCAGTGGAAAATGAGAATAATCTGAATTTCCTGCAGGTTAAGCTCTCAGGAAAATAAATAAATAAAGCATTTTAATGGATTTCATTAAATAAATTATTAAGGTTATTCTTTTTCCTGTTGGATGCCTCAAACAGTTTATCAAAGCCAAACTGACTCAAATTTTTTGAACAGGAGTATGTGCTGGCCCTTGGATCTTCTTTTCCTGAAGGAAAATCTAATTAATGCAGCAGGATTTATAGATAACCTCTGAAACCTATAAACTGGTCTAGAATAGAACCCCTATATGTAATTATAAAGTAAAAGAAACTGAGAGCAGCATATGCCCAACAATTTAAGCAAGGAAGTGCCAGAGAATTAGTTCACTTCTTGGGCCTGTTACAGACTGCCAAAATAAAGCTGCTTTGGGTCTCTTTGGAGGTATGCTATTTAAATGATGCATGGGTCCTAAGAGTCCAGAGGTCGCGCCAAGGCCACACTCCATTCCTAAGCACTGGAGGGCAGCTTTGGTGCAGCTTCCAGATTCTTAGGATGCATCCAGCATTTAAACAGCATACCTCCAAAGAGACCCAAAGCAGCTTTATTTTGGCAGTCTGTAACAGGCTTGATCTGCAGAAATAACCCACTTTTAGACTGCTTTAACTATCCTGGCTCAGTGCTAGGAAATCCTGGGAAATGTAGTATATTGTGGTATCAGAGCTCTCTGTTAGAGAAGGCTAAATCTTTCACAAAACTATAGTTCCCGGAATTCCCTTACATTGAGCTAGGACAGTTAAAGCAGTTTCAAACTGGATTATTTCTGCAGTGCTTTTTGGACCATTGTTTGAAAAGTCTGAAACTCCAAACTAAAATATACAGGGGTAGCCTTCTTGTTGTGCAGCAACGGACAGCAAAATCTAACATCCAAGGGATACCTTTATGGGAACAACTAAAATGCAAAAAATACATCATGTAAGGTTTGCTTCTTCATAACGCAAAGAAGTTAAAAATCAAATAGGAAAGAAAGTTGATGATGTGTCACAGGCCTACATTTTGTCTCAGATGTTGGTTCTGAGTTAGTTGTCAGTTAAGATGGTCTGGGGCGATCTCAATGCAGGCAGAGGCCACTCCTTCTTGGCCACATTGGGACTAGGGAACAAAAGACAGTAAAAGCCAGGCAATAAAATTTCAGATACATTAGCAGCAATAAAATAATTTCCATTGAGAATCAGGCAAACTCTGCCCTGTGCGAGGCTAAATTTGTTAGGAAGAGAACACTGAATTTCTCACGAAATTCAATTTTTAGTGCATTTTAGTTGATCCAATAATGTTATCACTCTTTTGTGGATGCAAACTAACTCTTACTTGATTCTTTGTTATTCCATTTCTGAACAAAAGAATTTTCAGTAAAGCTACAAGTAGAGCTATAGTGAATATATCTTTTATTTCCAATATAACAGATTGGCAACATACCCATTTTATTCCCCCAGTGATCCTGCTGGAAAAGGGCATATGCCATTGCTGTTCCAGCAGAACACGTGTCCTCATTCCATGGGGGGGGGGGGGGTTGTAAATGGAAAATGAAGAAAAGAAAGAAAAAAGAGGCAAGTCCACTATACTTCAGGAGCTACTAAGTCAGCAACACTGCTCACATGGCACATTGGTTATGGAGAGAGTATTTGGTATTTGTCCAGTAGTAATAATGGTTGGCATCAAGTGCTCATCATTCACAAATAAAAAACTGACCAGGGGCTATTGGGGGGGGGGGGG
>NW_024806416.1:0-4037 GCF_019175285.1 Sceloporus undulatus | reverse complement strand
CTACATCTTGCCTCCTTAAAGATTTAAACTACAACACCATCACCCCAGCCAGTACATCAGTTGGCCAGGAGAATGGGAGTTGTGGTCCAGCACCTCTGGGGGTGCAGTGCCATATTTGAGAAAGACCTTTGGAGCTACTGAGCAGACACTACATCTGGGCAGAAGTCCGTGTTAGCAATTAGTGTAAAACCATTGTGTGAAGGTGCCTTCCAACATCTCTCTCTAAGAGAGAGCACCCAGAAACTGGGACTACAGTGCCTGGAGAAGAGATGGGCCAATGCAGGAGTCCTTTTAAGAAACAAAAAGCTTCTGTGGTTGGAAACGCAGGCTCTCTTTGCAAAGGAAGTGCTCAAAGCCACCAATAGCTTGGGGAGATGCAACCTGGGTATCCACAGAGGCTGCTGGGAAGGTGGCCAGAGAACTGTGCATAATGCAGAGAGCGGCAGTTGGACTCCCATAGGAGGCCAAAGTTGCAGGACTATGGGACCTATGCCTTTGTCTTCCTTGAACAGAATTGCCTTCTGGTTCTCCATGAGCAGATGGGAAATCGGAACCCATACCCCCCATACCTAAAAGATGAAGCACGTGTGGCCAAACAACTTCAGTGTGGTCGAGAGGGCAAAAAGTACTAAAGTGGAAAATAAATAAGCTGGTGAGGCTGCAGCAAAGCTTTTGCCTGAGCCAACAGGGAAGGGTTGAATAATATAATCCTAGAGTTGGAAGGGACCTCAAGGGTCACCCAGTTTAACCCCCTGCCATGCAGGAACACACCATCAAAGCACTCCCAAGAGATGGCCATACATCCTCTGTTTATAAACCTCCAAAGAAGGGAGCGTCTTCCACTACTGACTGGCTCTTGGCATCAGAAACTTCTTCCTAAAGATTATACTTCTAGGCTGAAAACAAAGAGAGAAAGTAGGAGGAGGACAGAGAAACTGGGACATTTTAAAAGCAGCTGGAAAAGTGGAACAGCAGAGGATTAATTGGGATTCTGCCATTCAGGAGGTATATGGCGCATTGTGACAAGTTCTTCTTTCTCCTTTTGCAAGACTCACCTTAAGCTGGGAAACCAAAAGAGATCCGGGTCACCCAGGAGTTCTGTTGTAACTCCTCAATTCTCATCCAATATTTGGCTTGGTCAGCTGGGCCATTCGGGGCTTTTCTAGCCTTTGCCCATGACAAAAGACCCAAAGGCCTTGGGCAGCTGACCGAAGGGATATTTTCTCCCGGGGCAGACAAAGGGGGCAGTGCTGACGGGGCAGAATGCCCAACACTGGAATGTTGCTGATTAGGAACCTCTGGGAAACCCACTTGGGAGGTGGACAAATGCGCCTTTGCAGTGGAGTGAGCCTACAGAGATGCAAAAATGGTCATATAGTCATCAAATCTCAAAGCTACAGGGGTCATCCAATCCAGCCCCCTGCCACGCAGGAAGACACAACCACAGTACTCCTCTTTATTTAGGAATAACTACTTGGAGCCAGTGTGGCGTGTGGAGTAGTTGCTTGAGCATTGGGCAGTGACTCTGGAGAGCAGGGTTTGAATCCCAGGTTAGCCATGAAGCTCACTATATAACCCTGGGCAAGTCACAGGGGAAGGGAATAGCACACTTCCTCTGAACAGATCTTGCCACAACATACCCATGATAACTTTGCCTTAGGGTTGTCATAAATGGAAAATAACTTGAAGACGTGAAGCGACAAAAACTTGAAACTCTAACCCTAACCCTTTCTCCTTTGTCTTACTAGTACATGAAGAGGACAGTGCAAAAACAGTGGCATTTGGTTCAGGCATTTGTGGATTGTGAAATCCCCCCAAATATCTTATTATCACACACACAGTTGGAAAGACAGGTTCGGTCATTCCGACATTTTTAATCCAGGTTCTCCCAAATCTTCCGGTCCATTGGCACATTCCCCCTGTAGACATTGTCCACATTTCAGTTCATCCTTTAAAAACACACAGCTTCATTGACTCACAGCTGGCTGAGGAATTGAGATTGAGAGCATTTTCAAATGTGATATATTGTACTAATTTGTCCCTTTTGTTGTTGTGGTTGTTGTTGTGTGCCCTTAATGGGGAATGCAATGGCAAACCCTCTCTGGAAAAAAAAAAACTTGCCAAGAAAACTCCAGGATTCCCAGGACCCCATAGCATGGAGCCATGGCAGTTAAAGTGGTGTCAAACCGGATTATTTCTGCAGTGTGGATGTTGCTGTGTGCCTTCAAGTTGTTTCCAACTTATGGCAACCCTATGGTGAGCCTGTCATGGGGTTTTCTTGACAAGATTTGTTCAGGAGGGGTCCGCCACTGCCCTTCCCTGAGGCTGAGAGAGTGTGACTTCCCAAAGGTCACCAGTGGGTTTCCATGGCTGAGCTGGGATTCGAACCCTGGTCTTCAGAGTTCAATATTCAAAACACTATACTGCACTAGCAACAACTATACCGCACTGACTTTGTTTGGGGAAGTGTTTTAGAAATGTGAAATCCAGAATTATTGAACGTCGGAGTCGACCGAAACATGGTGCTAGAGATTCTTTTATGAGGCTGATCCCAGATATTGATTTAAATCTCTAGTGGTTCAAGTAGTTATTTCTAAGCCATATCAGGATGTTTGTTAGCAAAACAGGAATGCGTCTGGATTCACAGGCATCACGCTGATGAACAACCGTGGGGTCGGAATGAAAAACAGGATTGCAGTTGTTTCCTTTAAGAAGGGGAAGCTTTATCCCAATTTTCCTACAAGCAGCCCTTCCCTAGTGCCCTTATCCTGGCTATGACAGGAGGTTACCATCAGTTTTACAATCAATAACAATTTAGTAGTATATTTATACAGTTCCTTGTGGAAGATTTGTTATGCTATCCCACTATATTGGGGCAGGCATCCTATCTGTACTTAATTGTAATGCTGTAAGTATATAACCTTCATAATTATGTATTTATCTATTATTCATGTTTGTTATGGTAAAAATGCCTTTTCACAACATTGTTGTTGTTGTGAGCCTGCAAGTCATTTTCTAAGGTGGACCTATCATAGAGTTTTCTTGGCAGGTTTCTTCAGAGGAGTTTGCCAATGTCATCTTCTGTGGCTGAGAGAGTGTGACTTACCCAAGGTCACCCAATGGATTTTGGCTTCATGGCCGAGCAGGGATTTGAATCCTGTTCTCCAGCATTAGGCCTATTATTGTCATTTCAAGGTGTCTGAGGAAGTCATAAAGATGAAAGGGAGACTATAAACCCCCAGGGTGGCCCGTCCAATGACCTATGATCCTATAGTTCACAACTTCAACTATAACTTTTGACTCAATGGTCTCCTCCAAGTCCTTCCAATCAATAAAGTTTAATAACTGCCACGGCTGCATCCGCACTGCAGAAATAATCCAGTTTGATGCCAATTAAAAGTGGCATGGCTCAGTGCTGCGGAAACCTGGGACTTGTCATTTATTGTGGCAACAGAGTTCTCTGACAAAGAAGGCGAAATATCTCATAAAACTACATTTCCCAGAATCCCATTGCATGGAGCCATGGCAGTTAAAGTGGTGTCAGCCTGGATTATTTCTGCAGTGTGGATGCAGCCATAGACTTACACCCCGTTGCTGTCGATTTGTGTTTCGGCATTCTTGCCAAGAGGATAAAGAATAAGGAGTTTTGGTGAATGCCAGCAAAGTTGTTTCACTGCACTACCAAAAATTAAGAACTGTTTCTATGAATTCTGGGAATCTGTACTGTAGTTTGTTGCAGCACCAGAGTGCTTTGACGGTCACAAAATGACAAATCCCAGAATTCCATAGCATGGAGCCATGGCACTTAAAGCGGTGCTAAGCTGCATTCATTCTGCAGTGCAGGTGAGACCTCCGTCTCACCGATCTCATAGGGTTGTTGTAAGATAACAGTGGGCCAGAGGAAAGGCATGTGAATAGGACACCAGAAAAGGAATGATGGAGAGGCATTCAACTAGGAAATGCTGCAGGAAAGAAGGAAGAGAGGCATCATTTCCTGTCACCACCGTGCAACTTGGATTTTACCCAAATGAAGATAA
>NW_024806415.1:0-4037 GCF_019175285.1 Sceloporus undulatus | reverse complement strand
ACATTATTTTTGTATGTCAATTTTACAAAGAATATCTTTGTAACATTGACATACATGGCTTTTTATGTCTTTTGGTTCTTTTTAAGGAAGCATTACCTCTATAATACTTTCTTTCAATAAAGAGGGGAAAGAACAGGAAGAGAAAAAATGCTTTGGGAGAAAGTATGTGTGAGAGAGAGAATGAGAGAGAAATATGAGAAGAAAAACTATTAAGTGCCAGTATTTTAAAAAGACATTTTAATGATGACAATATAAGCATGTTCAGTAATTAAATGGTATTGTAAACTTGATAGCCCAAAAAGCCTCAGTGGCTTTATTGAATAAATCCACACTTTGGCTATTAATTGAAATCCAGGTTATGTGTGGATATAATAAACCAGGATGGTATGCCTGTAATTGGATAAGTGTTCTCTCATCTGAAACATTTATTTCTGGAAATTTAAAGAAAATGTGTTAAAGCACTGACGTTAGTGCATTTTCTTCTGCAAACTCATAATACTCTGACTAATTGAAAGGATCCAAAGTGTCTTGGTATACCTAGTAGATATGTTTTGAAGTCTAAAATTGGACACTGCTCACACTTTTGCTTCTCTCCATTTATGTTCACAATAGGACTGAACAGTACATATACTCTCTAATCTAGCAGTTATTAACCTTTTCTTTACTATGGCCCGTTACAGACGGGCACTAAAGTACGCGCGGAGCGTGTACTAGGGTTAGGGAGGTGCGGTGCTTCCGCACCTCCCTAACCCTAATACGCGCTCTGTGTGTAAAAAGTGACAGCGGCCGTTCCAGACGGCCGCCGTCATGAGTACGTCACGGCCGCGCTGCCTCTACATGGGGCGGCGCAGACATGACGTCCTCACTCCGTGCCAGGGCGCCTAGGGCGCCCTTTGCGCGAACCAGGAAGGAGCTCCGTTTCGGAGCTCTTTCATGGTTTGAGGCGCCGCTTTGCTTCACTGGGCGCAGCCTTCAGACGGCTGCGCCCAGCGAAGCAAGGGAGAAAGGGGCCAAGCGGCTGAAAAGTGGCGGATCGGGGCCTCAGCGGCTGCCGTTCTGGCCGCTGAGGCCCTGATACACCGGGGAAAGGGGCGGGTGCAGACCGCCCCAAATAGGCGGTCTTTAACCCGCCTCAGGAAACACCCCCCCCTTTTAAATACCTTTCGTTGTCACGAACCACCATGACTTAACTCAAGATTTAAAACCCTAAAGTGCATCAAGTATTTATCTGCTCATCAAAGGTCTTTAAATTTGGAGAGAAGGGAGAAACAAGTAAATACACACACTCCTATTTTAATATTTTTATTGAAATGATTCCTAATAATAATAGTAATAGTAATGTTTAATTACATTAATTAATGAGAAGGCTGGTTCCACATTTCACAAGGTGCATTATATTGGGCTTAGTAGCTGAATCTTGTATTCTGCACTGGCTCTATATTTTTCAGTTCTGGTACATTTTTAAGATAAATGAGAACAGAAAATGTTTTTTCACACAAGTATGTTACGAAAATCAACACTTTTACAGCCCTCTTCAATAGTTTAAAAAATCTGCTTGTTAGTGAGCACAGAAATTTGGAAGGGACTGTTCCTAGAACTGCAGTTTCAGAGCACCATCTATGGATATTTGTATGAGCTTGGCTTCCTCTTTTGCTGCGAACCCCTCTAATTCATACTCATTAACTGAAAATGGATCTCTAATCCAGTTGCATCAGGAACAGGAAAATATTCATGTTAATTATACCACAAATCTTTCAAATGTTATGTGCTATGTAATGTGTCCTCCTCAGATAACTCTTTGTTGATAGAAAAGAAATGGTTTGGAAATATTTCATAGTTTTGGTTTGATAGGCAATAATGCCACAATTCCAAGATTTTCATAATTTCATAATGGTTGAAGATATCAGATATGCTAATTTTAGAAACCAGGAAAAGTTGGTGAATCGATTGCTGAGGTGAAATTGATGCTCCCTGAGGAACAATCCTATCTTTCATTTCCCCAACATAAGACAAAAGCTTATCTTATGCTATCCAACAAACTTCACAGTGATGGTGTTCATATCTTTGCAAAGCTGCTCAAAAAATCTTGAATTCAGAGATATGCTTTTTATACAAATGACATTTATTTATTTAGGTATTTATATCCCTCGTTTCAGCCCTAATCTGTTTTAGTTCTTCTGGTAGCTTCTTAGCAACTAGAGCTTTGCTATGCATGCAGCAATGGTACAAAGTCACAGACAGTATGATTTTGTTAATCCATACTACAACTTCCATAAACTTCCCAGGTGTTGCTCCTGTCCCATCTGTGCTAATTCTAATGCATTTCAACCAGTCCATGTCATGAGATGTTACATTCTCATTTACATTATTAAATACGTCATCTCTAGTGTGTACCAATGAGGAGATTATGCTCATATCTAACCTAGCACATCAAGATAACTTAGTTATGTCTGTGCTTTTGTCCAGTTGCAGAGCAAAATATGGGAGACATGTGAATTCTTTCTAAAAACTGTTCTTTGATGTTGCCTGACAAACTGTCAGTTTGCTTCTTAATTTGGCAACAGTATTTAGGAAAGGTCCTTGGCAGTTTTCTCATTTATCAATGACTTTTTCAGCAGATAATATAAGTTTGTCAGCTATTATGTGTGGTTATCTGATTTTTGATATTAGTTGAAAAACTTCAAATGAGGCGCTCACTACATTTTCATTGTTAAAACCAGTGGTAGTCTTTTAAAAAACATTTTATTACTTTCTCAAATTTCCTGCTCCTTACTTCTGAAAACACTGATGCCCGCTATGTTATGTTCTTTATGTTTTGAATGTCTTCACAATTTTGATGGCTTCATAGTCTCATTGGACAATTCATTGTAACATAACACACACTGTGGGAGCTGCTTGTGTATGTGTGAAGCCAATCAACAGATATTCTTTGCTATAATGACAGTACTTTCTAAGATGACTAGAAGAAGACCAGTTGGCCTAGCACTTTCTTCATACTTACTTTCTCAAAGCTCTTGCTTCTTACTTTTGAAAAAATAATCAATGCTCTTTGTGTTTTGGAAGTCCTTGCAATTTTCTTGCTTTCAGGACCTTGTTGGACAATATATCATAATGTAATACACAATTGCTTGTTTTCTGTAGTTGTCATTCCTTGTCTTCTGGAAATGTACACATATAGCCAATCAACAGATATTCCTTGCTATAATGGCAATACTTTTTAAAATGACTGGAAGAAGCTTCATTTTGCTTTGAACAGGATGCACACTCATCAACATTGTCAGTACTTTTATGTTTCACATTCATACAGTGGTCCATCCTGAAAATCAGTTAATATGTATTTGTTATGAAATTCACTATGATGATATCTAAAAGTCACTTTACCTGCCAATAATGAAATGCTTTTACTTGTAGAAATTGAAGAAGAAACACAATAGTTTGGTGCAGCTATGAAGGCAGCTTCTGACTGTGTGCGCTGTAGCAAGAAATGCCCCATGCTTTCTGTCAGCCACTCAGTGTCAAGTTTTACACAAACAAATGAGATAAATTAATATTTCATTCATGGTTTCATTTTAGTGGCTCTCCAAAGGGAAACCCCACTATTTCTTTTGACCATGTATGTTTGTCAGTTAATTTCTCTGTCTGTCCATCACATAATTCTTAACCATTTAACCAAATTTAGTATGATGAATGCATATGATCTCCAGAGGAAGCCTATTCATTATGGTCAGTATGATCTATCCACCCATCTGTGTTTTGTCTTTCAAAGTGTCATTCAAATAACTCTGGAATCGCATTAAATGTTTATATTTTGAATGGTGTGAAATAATTTAATGATATTTTGTACAAATGATGTCTATCACCAGCAAAAGAATCTTGCTCTTAGATCTGAGCAAAATTCAAAATGACCTTAATAGACTAGAAAGCTAGGCCAAAACTAACAAAATTAACTTCAACAGGGAGAAATGTAAGGTACTGCACTTAGGGCAATAAATAATAATAATAATAATAATAATAATAATAATAATAATAATAATAAT
>NW_024806414.1:1432-4037 GCF_019175285.1 Sceloporus undulatus | reverse complement strand
CCTTTCAGGGCAACCTTTAAAGCTGACCATAGAGTTGCACTGGAGGACCTACAGATTCCTAGAGAGAACACATTGATCAAAGCTGCAAATATGGAGGGAGGAGTGTGATGATGATGACGATGATGATGATGATGAAAAGAGACGGAACCAGTCTAGAAGGTGGGTTCCTTGTCCCCAGCGTTTGAACAGTACCTTCTCGGCCAATATGCAGAAGGCAGTAAACCCTTAAGGCACCAACAGTGAACACTTCTGCTTCCTGCGAAGGCTGTTGCGGCGTCACTTCCCTGTGAAGACTCCAGCAGCCAAGACCCCTCACCTCCCTCAGCGCACTCCCGGAAGTCCAGGCCCCTCCCGTGGCTGAGGCTTCTGGGAGCTGAAGTCCAACAGGGCACAGTTCGAGGCCCGCTGTTCTGAGCCAACCAGGCAACAGCACACAGAGGGGTCCGGAGCAGGCCTGGACCAATCGGAGCGCTCGATATTCAAAGGCCGTGACGTACTTCGCCGGCTCCTTTCTAGGGCCGAGGTTGACCAATCACAGTCTAGAAGGGGAGGGGTTATTTTTGTAAGGCGCAGCCAATCAGATATTAAAAGGCGTGGCGTACAGTCGCGGGCTCCTTCCTGTAGTCGAGGCTGACCAATCGCAGTCGAGAGGGGGCGGGGCTTATTTTGCAGGGCGCAGCCAATCAAGACGCAGGGAGCCCAGTTCTTCCGGTGTGACCTTCCGAGGCCTAGAGAGAGAGAGAGAGAGACTGAGAGAACGAGCGGAGGGATGATAGACCCTCAGAAACGGAAGGCCCCCGCAGACATGGCCTTAGTGGCCACCGCCGCCGGGGCCAAGAAGCCCCGCCACGAGGTCCTCTTGGGGCCCGGGCCTGGCGCTGGCCCGCCGCCGCCTCCTCCTCCGGGCGCCTTGCTGCAAGCGGTGAGAGTCCCCAGACAGTGGCAGCCCTTTGGCTTCCTCTGTGGCCTTTAAGAGATTTCGGACTTCATTTCCCAGAAGCCTCAGCCGCGTTGGCCAACGGCCTGGCATTCTGGGAGATGGAGTCCGAAACTCCCTTCAAGGGCACAGTTTGGGAACCACTGCCTTACAGAACCCTTAGTGATGCCATAATTCCTATACTGTATATCTATATACACATACATACATGTTTGTTTTTGCTGCAGAAGGAAATGCACTCCTCCCTCCATATTTGCAGCTTTGATTATTCACGGATTTGATTAATGTGTTCTCTCTAGGAATCTGTAGGTCCTCCAGGGCAACTCTATGGTCAGCTTTAACTAACGGTTGCCCTGGAAGGCCTAGAGAGTATTCCTAGAGAGGACATTGCTAGGCCTTTGACGCTCCTCCAGCGCAACTCTATGGTCAACTTTAAAGGTTGCCCTGGAAGGCCTAGAGAGTATTCCTAGAGAGGACACTGCTAGGCCTTTGACGCTCCTCCAGCGCAACTCTATGGTCAACTTTAAAGGTTGCCCTGGAAGGCCTAGAGAGTATTCCTAGAGAGGACACTGCTAGGCCTTTGATGCTCCTCCAGCACAACTCTATGGTCAGTGTCTGGCTGACGTTGACCATAGAGTTGCGCTGGAGGACCTAGAGCTTCCTAGAGAGGCGTCCTCTCTGGTCAAAACGTGTGTTTTTTTGTCACTCAGGGTTTTCCCATATTGAGGGGGGTCTTGTTTAATCAAAGACATTTCTGTTTTTTGTATATAGAGAAACTTTCACTCTTGACATATCTTGGGTGTGTTATACTTTTTATATTTTAGGGCCCTCCAAGATGTTCTTCCCTCCAGGCACCAATAATGCTGCTTTCAGGGCATGAAGGAGAAGTCTACTGTTGCAAGTTTCATCCTAATGGAGCTACATTAGCATCAGCTGGATTTGACAGGTTGATATGTAGGTCTGCATTATTGACTTATAAAAAACATACTGTTCCTCTTGAAATTGGAGTTCACGTTTGGTTAAAGAAATTATAGTCAGTCGGTTAAGTTAGTTTTATTTAAGTATACATTTACACATGACTAAAACCATGCTTTTGAAGAATTAAGCTTAATTTTTAATGGGGCTTATATAAGTCCAAATAATTGTTACCTCAAGAAGGAGATACTGCTTAATAATAATAATAATAATATAATAAATTTTATTTATATACCGCCCTGTGGCGAACCAATCTGGGCGGTTTACAACATTAAAATAACATACAACATAAAAACAATATATTTCCCTCCCCCCTTAAAAAGTTATTAAACTGCATATCTAATTTTAAAACCACAATAACTAGTTCAACCAACAATAAATTAAACAAAATAAAACCAACCAATAAACTACTGCAACTTCAGTTCTAAAGAAAGTAAAAGGGGGCTTTGGAGACATTACTGAGGAGGGGGGAGATCCTGAGGCCGGGATATTTCAGTCTGGGAAGACCTGCCTGAAGAGATCCGTCTTGACAGCCTTTTTGAAGCTGTCCTAAGATATTAATTGACAGATCTCGTCCGGCAGGTCGTTCCAGAGCCTGGGGGCGACAGCAGAAAAAGCCCTCTGGGAGGTCGCCACAAGCCTCAATTTTTGAGGCTGCAACAAGTTCCTCCCAGAGGACCGGAGAGCGCGGGG
>NW_024806414.1:0-1332 GCF_019175285.1 Sceloporus undulatus | reverse complement strand
CTTCAGGCCAGCCCCTGATGGAACTGGGCCAGCCTTCTCTCTCCCTCAGAGGCCGAAAGATGACAGTTAGGGCTGGCCTGAAGAATAAAATAAAACCAACCAATAAACCACTGCAACTTCAGTTCTAAAGAAAGTAAAAGGGGACTTTGGAGACATTACTGAGGAGGGGGGAGATCCTGAGGCCGGGATATTTCAGTCTGGGAAGACCTGCCTGAAGAGATCCGTCTTGACAGCCTTTTTGAAGCTGTCCAAAGATGTTAATTGACGGATCTCGTCCGGCAGGTCGTTCCAGAGCCTGGGGGCGACAGCAGAAAAAGCCCTCCGGGAGGTCACCACAAGCCTCGATTTTTGAGGCTGCAACAAGTTCCTCCCAGAGGACCGGAGAGCGAGGGGAGGATTGTATGGGAAGAGGGGGTCTCTGAGATAGCTTGGACCCAAGCCATTTAAAGGTTGAGGGTGAAAGGACAAACAGTGGTCCCTCCACATTGACTGGTGTTAGGGGCACAGGACCCCATAAAAGTGAGGGGTAAAGCAAATAAAAAACCACTTTTCTATCCTGAAAGAACACCTGTCTAGAATCGCTAGGTCCTCCAGTGTAGTTCTTTGGTCAACATCTGTCAAACACTGACCATAGAATTGTACTGGAGAAACTACAAATGCCTAGTGGAGTGTCCTCTCAAGGTCTTTCAGTGTGAGTTTTGGCACACTGTGAATAAATAGGTTTGTTTATTGTCTGTTCACAGTGGGGTGAATGACTAACGAGAGTAACCACTTAAATAAAAAATATAATTAAGAAATTTGTGACCACACATTAAAAGAACTATTTGTTTTTCTGATGGGAGTAAAATAAACTGGTTAAGAAGGTAGCTCTGGGTTAATCTTATGGAAAACCTCAAGTTATTGGTGCTTAAGAACTGAAGTAGTTGGCTAGATAATGTCGTGTGGAATATTGCTGTGAGGTTTTATCCAAGTGGTTTATTTGTAGTCAATTGCAATTAGAATAGGTTTCCCCACTTGTGATTTTGTGTCCTTTATGTGTTGTTCCCTGACAATTGGGGGGGGTGTCATTTCCCCCCCCCCCCCCACTGTTACAATGTGATGTAGAGAGATGTCAAGTAAGTGTATTTGAGTGGTTCTAGAAAGGACATGATCAGTGAAAATGCAATGGTGTCCCCAGTATTTACTCCTGTCTTCCTTTGATTCCAGTATTATGGAATGTATATGGTGACTGTGATAATTATGCCACACTGAAAGGGCATAGTGGAGCAGTTATGGAGCTACATTACAATACTGATGGCAGGTTGGTAGTTTTATAAATAAATACTACATTGT
>NW_024806413.1:1189-4037 GCF_019175285.1 Sceloporus undulatus | reverse complement strand
ACAAATTTTTCAATAACTTGCCTAGCAGTGAAGTTTTAGCGAGGGGACTTGCAAGAACTTGGTCCAAAACACACTGCAGAAACAATCCAGTTTGAGATAGCTTTAACTGACTTGGTTCGGTGCTAAGGAATCCTGGAAATTGTAGTTTATTGTGGCACCAGAGGTCTCTAACAGAGAAGGCTAAATGTCTTACAAAACTACAGTTCCCAGAATTCCCTAGCATTGAGTCAGGGCAGATAATGCAGTCTCAAACTGGATTATTTCTGAAGTGTGTTTTGGACCCTAATAGGCACTGCTAGCCAACCATTCATCTATTTAAGTGGGTAATAAGTTAGCTGGTGATAACACACCAGGCATAATTGTGACATACTCTCATATGCAAGATCTTTTCAGTGACCATATTTCAGGATAAATAATAATAATAATAAAATATTTATTTCTAGCCCGCCTTTCCTGTGATCAAGGCGGGTTACATACACATGCCAATACAGCATAGCAATACAATATAAAACACAGTAAAAACAACAAATACATTACATTAAAAATTGCAATAGCAATTACAAATTACAAATTACAAAATCTAGCTAGCTCGAGATACTTCAACACATACAGTAAGAGAGGGGAGGGCTACATCGGGGAAGGCTGGGGAAAAGCCTGTTGAAACAGGTAAGTTTTTAACTCCTTCTTGAACTGGTTAAGAGAGGTGGCCGAGCGGAGCTCACTGGGAAGCGAGTTCCAGAACTTTGGGGCCAAGATAGAGAAGGCCCTCTGCGTTGTTACGGCATATTTTGAGTCTAGAACTCTCAAGAGTTGCTTCCCGGCCGATCTGAGAGCGCGGGGCGGATTATATGGAGAGAGACGGTCCTCCAAGTACCCTGGGCCCAAGCCATTTAGGGCTTTATAGGTAATAACCAACACCTTGTATTGGGCTCGGAAGCGGATAGGCAGCCAATGAAGATCTTTAAGTACTGGTGTTATATGGCTGGCCCTGGAAGCTCCAGTGACCAGTCTAGCTGCCATATTCTGGACCAATTGCAGCTTCCGAGTTTGGTACAAGGGTTGTCCCATGTAGAGCACATTACAGAAATCCAAACGAGAGGTTACCAGAGCATGTACCACTGTTTCAAGGTCCCCCCTGCCCAGGAAGGGTCGCAGCTGGCGTATCAACCGAAGTTGATAACAAGTGCTCCTGACCGTCGCATCCACCTGAGATGTAAGGTGGAGCGACGAGTCCAGAAGCACCCCCAAACTGCGAACAGTGTCCTTCAAGGGGAGCGTGACCCCGTTCAGGACAGGTGGACAAACATCCAGTCCCGGGCCGGGGGAACCTATCACAAGTACTTCCGTTTTCTCTGGATTCAAACTGAGTCTGTTTTCCCTCATCCAGCCCATTACCGACTCCAGACAGGCATCTAGAGGAGAGATGCCATCCCTGGTCACTGCATCAATCGGAGACACAGAGAAACATATTTGAGTGTCATCAGCGTACTGATAACACCGCGCCCCGTGTCTCCGGATGATCTCTCCCAGCGGTTTCATGTAAATGTTAAATAGCATGGGAGACAGAATGGCTCCTTGAGGGACACCGGATGTCAGGGCCCTCTTATCGAAGCACACGTCTCCCAGCTGCACCATCTGGAATCTACCCGAGAGGTAGGAACGGAACCACTGGAGCGCAGTGCCCCCGATTCCCAACTCCCTCAGGCGTTCCAGAAGGATACTTATTTTATTATTAACCTTTATTTATGAAGCGCTGTAAATTTACACAGCGCTGTACATGCAATCTTTTTAGTTAGACGGTTCCCTGCCCTCAGGCTTACAATCTAAAAAGACATGACACAGAAGGAGAAGGGGGTGGTGGAGGGAAA
This sequence comes from Sceloporus undulatus, assembly GCF_019175285.1. Lineage (NCBI taxonomy): Eukaryota > Metazoa > Chordata > Lepidosauria > Squamata > Phrynosomatidae > Sceloporus > Sceloporus undulatus. The sequence continues at coordinate 2,169 of NW_024806413.1, read as the reverse complement.
GGGTAAGAGGTCCAGCAGTTCCTCTCAACCTCCGAGGCCTGGACCAAGGCAGATGGACTGGAGGGAGGGCTTGGCTTCATAATGGAAGGTTAATCATTATCCAGGGAAAATACATACTCACAAGTAGGATAATGCATATACAGTACATAGCAATACAGGAAATGGATCGATAAACAGCCAACAACAGAACATCAGATAGTAAGCGACAATTATGCGATGCCTGGGAAGGCTTCACTGAATAGGATGGTTTTCAACTCCGTTTTGAAGCTGGTTAAAGAAGTGATGGCTCTTGCTTGTGGAGGAAGAAGGTTCCAGGAGTGAGGGGCAGCAAGTGAAAAGGGGCGAATCCGAGATGGGGCAGAGGAAATCCTGGGCTGGGACAGCAGACCTTGACTACCAGAACGGAGGGCCCTGGTGGGAAGGTGAGGAGAAAGAAGGTCGGATAAGTAAGGAGGGGCCAGTCCATGGAGGGCTTATGGTCTATGGTATCGAAAGCCACTGAGATGTCCAAGAGCACCAACAGGGACACGCTACCCCTGTTGATGCCCAGACGAAGATCATCGACCAAGGCGACCATGGCAGTCTCAACTCCATAGCCCGCCCGAAACCCGGTTTGAAATGGGTCCAGATAAAAAGTATCATCCAAGATCGATTGAAGCTGGATTGCAACTGCCCTCTCGATCACCTTCCCTAGAAAAGGCAATAGCGTGACAGGCCGATAATTGTTATGCATCAGGGGGTCAAGGGAGGGCTTTTTGATCAGCGGTTTTACAATGGCCAATTTTAAGCTGGATGGAAATTGCCCATCCCTGAGTGATGTATTAATTATTCGGTGTAACATGGCTGTTACAACCGCTCCCCCCTGAGCCGCTAGCCATGAGGGACAGGGATCGAGAGAGAAAGTTGTCTTCCTAACACTTCTAAGGATCTTGTCCACATCCTCGGTATTTACAGACTCAAAATGATCCAGTACAATTGAG
>NW_024806413.1:0-1089 GCF_019175285.1 Sceloporus undulatus | reverse complement strand
ACAATTGAGTCCACGGAAGCTCTGGAGACCTCTACTCTGGTTTCTGACCCAATAATGGCGTCGAGATCAGCTCTTATCCGAGAGGTTTTATCCGCGAAGAAGTTGTTAAATTGGTCACAGCAGGCCTTGGATGGTTCCAAAATAGGGTTCAGGGGGAGGGAAGCTGAGTGAGCTCCCTCACTACCCTGAACAGCTCTGCTGGACGCGACTCCGCGGACGTGATACGCGCAGCATAGAACGAGTTCTTTGCTGTGTCTATCGCCACTCCGTAGTCCTCCAAAAGAGAGGCCAGGAGTGCCTTGTCAGCTAAGTTCTGGTGTCTCCGCCATTTATGCTCTAGCCATCGTAGGACCAGCTTCCTTGCCCGGAGATCTTCGGTGTACCAGGGCTGTTTTTTGGAAGCAGGCCTGAGAGGACGCTTGGGAGCGATACTGTGTATAGTCGTGGAGAGATCAGTATCCCAGATGGTAGTCAGGGCATCAACAGAATTGCATCAGATCCAACCATATATCCCTCTAGGGCTTCTTGGAACCTTTTGGGTTCCATCAGCCTTCAAGGGTGGACCATTCTAATAGGTTCGCCACCCCCGGGAGGGATCTGGGTAGAAGCCTTGATTTTAGCCTCCACCAGGAAATGGTCTGTCCATGACAAGGCGGAAATATTTGTTACTTCCGCCCATGGACTTTCCATGTCCGTGCAGAAGACCATATCAAGCGTATTACCAGCAGAATGTGTTGGACCCATGACCAGTTGAGACAGGCCCATGGCAGTCATGGTATCCATGAACTCCCGAGCCGCACCAGATGGATTATGGCTGGCCTCGAAGGGGATGTTGAGGTCCCCCAGGACAAGAGGTCTGGGGGACTCCAACAACAGCTTCGAGACCAGTTGTGTCAGCTCGGCCAGGGAGTCTGTTAGTGCACGGGGTGGCCGGTAGACCAACAGAATCCCCAAACTGTCTCTGGCCTTTAGGGTCAGGTAAATATACTCGATATAGGAGGTTTGCCGAACATGGTTCCTGGTTAAAGGTAAGGTGTTCTTATAAATCAAGGCAACTCCCCCCCCCCCCCCCCCCCCCCCCCCCCCCCC
>NW_024806412.1:0-4038 GCF_019175285.1 Sceloporus undulatus | reverse complement strand
TCGCATGGGTTGCAAATGCAGTCGCCTGACTCCCTTTTGGGGGTTGGATGTTAATCAGTAACCCTAATATAGAATCATAGAGTTGGAAGAGACCCCAAGAAGGGCCCTGATCCAGTCCAACCCCATTCTGCCATGCAGGAAATCCAAATCAAAGCATCCCCATTGACAGATGGCCATCCAGCCTCTGCTTAAAAACCTCCAAGGAAGGATAATCTCCATTGAGGAAGGAGTGTGTTCCTCTGTCCGACAGCCCTTTCTGTCAGGAAATTCCTCCTAATGTTGAGGAGGAATCTCTTTTCCTAGAGCTAGCATTCATTGCTCCGGTGTGTCCCTTTCTCTAGAGCAGCAGAAGAAAAGCTTGCTCCTTCCTCAATATGGCATCCCTTCAAGTATTTAAACAGGGTTCTCATATCACCCCTTAACTTCCTTTTCTCCAGGCTAAACATCTCCAGCTCCCTATGCCTCTCCTCATAAGGCTTCATGGCTTCCAGGCCCTTCCCCATTTTAGTTGCTGTCCTTTGGACATCTTCCAATTTGTCCATATACTTTTTGAATTGCTTTGCCCAGAACTGGACACAGTATTCCAGGTGAGGCATAACCAAAGCATGATAGAGTGGCCCTATTACTTCCCTTGATCTAGACACTAGACCTCTATTGATGCAGCCTAGAATCACATTGGCCTTTTTAGCTGCCGCATCACACTGTTGATTCATGTTCAATTTGTGGTTTACTTGCACTGCAGCAGAACAAGAGCAACCCAGGCCCAGCCCGGCATCTCCTCAATCCCTGTATTCACCTCCATCGCCATCAACCTGTGTCTGGCAGTACTTGCCTCTTGGTGTTGCTGCAGCAGCTGTTCTAGTTTCTCTGAGGTGCTGCAGCTCTGTCCAACATCATACTGACAGCAGCTGTAATCGTTCTGGAGCATTATGGAGCATAAAGAGGCCTTTCTCTTAAGACTATGCCTGAGGCTAAAAGGTTGGAGAACGAAGGGCATTTAAGCCACTGATGTCTTTTGGGGGTTGGATGTTTTAATCACACGGAAATCTGCTCCTTTGATTTCCGAAATGTGAAAGTTGGGTGAGGTTGTGGGCAAGCGACACCTCCCAGATTCACTGCTGCAAATGGGGATTGGGTCACGGAAAAGCTTGTACTGCCATCCATTCTGCCTTTTTGTATCTTGTTCTTCCGAACATCATGGCGCTCAATAGTGCCTTCTCAGTGGTCCTGGCACCTACATCCCTTCCCTCCTGCGCTTTGAGATGCGTTGTTCCTGGCAGTTACTATGGCTTTTATATCTTTGGTTGCTTCCAAGACCAATGATCTTTTAATATCTGTTGAATCAGAAATATTTTTAACTTCTGACATGACTGAATCCCACTCAGAAAGCTCTTCTTTTAATAATGTCACTGTCCTCCGTAGGACTTCCGTGTGTAAACCGCTGTGATCGTAGGAACAGCGGTATAGAAATAAAATTTCAATCAATCAATCAATCTATAATTAGAATATTGTATCCCATGCAGTTTTCTTTTTGTTCGCTTTGTGCTTAGGACCGGAGCATGGCTTTGATGCGGCTGCTTTTGGACTCTTAGGACGCATGCATCATTGACGCATGCATCATCCATTCAAACTTCATTCACTACTTCCCTATCATCACAACCCTTGTATTCAAAACCTGTTACTCTAATTATCTAAAGTGAAATCTTAAGCTCCATTTATCAGACCTTTACAATTGTGTTACTGCATCAATCCTCAAAAAGTAATCTTAAATCCTTCACCCTCATCTCATCATTCTCATTAATTTCGAAGCTCGTAACTTGGGGTCATTACAATTCAAGGTTATTAGGATATTTCCCAATCCGTAACTAATATATATAATTAATCAAGTTTCTTTACACACACACATATTAAATTTGCTGTCTCTCCTCAAGAGTCTTGAAGATATTTAAGCACTTTCTCCCAGTCTTCTAAAAAGAAATTTGATGGTTCATTTCTTAGATCTCTTCATTTCCATCATGTCCATGAGTTTAAGTCTCCAGTCTTCCTGCGTTGGGACTTCTTTTAGTTTCCATCTCTGGGCGTAGACTACTTGTACTAAATCCTCATATAGCAACCAGTTTCCCTCTTCCATGATATTGAATTTAAAGAAAGCTTCGTGTGGGGAAACCCAAAGGGAAATTTCGGTGCTTGTATTTTTTCCATACCTTCAGAAGAGGATGATAGATATCTCAGAACATGATGATTAAAGTCTAGCTTCACCCTCTCTTTATCCTAAAAGAGATACGCATGCCAGCCAAATCTTTCTAAATTGAACATATCCTTATCCTTTAGAATAAATTTATCTCCCAAATCAATATTTTTGGTAACTGACAATAATAGTTTCCACGAAACATTGTCAAATGCTTTTTCGATGTCAAAGAAAAAGGCTGCCGATTTTTTATCAATATGAAACTGATGATATTCAATTAAATCTACAAAATGTCTGATATTGTCCTTCAAATATCTTTTTGGGATGAAGCCTCTTTGATCTTTACATATAACAAACGCAATTATTTTCTTTAATCTCTCAGCTAAAATAGTTTGTAGTTATTTAGGAGAGAGATCGGTCTATAGTTCTGGATCAAAGTGTGTTCTCTACCTTCTTTAGGGATTAAGGAGATTCCCGCTTCTTTCCATGTGTCTTGGTTTAAATCATTCATTAAGTTTTTAAGGTGATCTACCAGTTCCATCTGGAAGGTCTTATAATATGTTGAGGTGAAGCCATCTGGACTTTACTTCTCTGTATAGCAGATACGATTGGCTGATTTAATAGGCCTGATCCTGTCAAAACTCAAAGGGAAAACAAGGACAGTAAAACGCCAGCATTGAAAATATTTAGACTAACCAATTAACATTTTCATTTAAACCACCTGGGAATCCTGAGTTCAAACGATGGATCCACTTGAGCTCCAATAACTGGAACTGTCTAGTATTCTTCATGTTAGGTAACCAATCTAAGCACCAGAACTTAAATGAATCAGAACAACGTTGTCTCTCTATAAAATGTTTCACCAAAGGGACTAGTTCCAATCTTCGGTTTTTGATACAGCTCCGATGTTCAATAATCCGGGTTCTAACCTCCCTATATAGATCAATTTGCAAGGGCATTCATCAATCATATAGGTGACATTTTTGCTCGCGCACGTGGTAAATTTAGACAAGTCATATCTTTTACCATCAGCAGCATTGACAAAGACTTTTTTATTGCTGCTCTGTCTGCAGACTGAGCAATGTCCACAGATGCCATGTCCTTTTGCCGTCAAATTCATTTGTCCGGCAGGACTTGCATTGTCTGCCCTCACCAATATATTCTTGATGTTCTGGGTGCGTCTATGTGCATCAATTTATCCATCAATTTATTTATTCATTCTTTCCTCCTTCTTCTAACTTCTGGCGCTTTCATTTAGAAAACCCTCTCATAAAGGCTTTACATATTATGTCCCATATTGTCACTCCTTTGAAGAAAAGGTTTATTTGTTCCTTTGCCTCTTTCAATATCGTTTCATTTTTCAGTAAGTTGGAATCTAACCTCCATTGAAATTCCTTTTTCCCTGATAGTAAAGTCACAGCGAGGAGCTTAGGATCAGACCAAATTTTGGCTAGAGAGTCTATCTTAGCATGTGTCTAATATTATTTTGTTGTCGTCGTTTCCCTTAATATTGTTGGTTGATCGTGACATCACCCAAAACATATTGGCTTCGCTGTATTTGCTGGAAAAAAGAAATGATGGAGGGGGATGAATTTCATCTTCAAGTTGATATTTTAATGGCAATTTATAACACTTTATACACCCCCCACCTGTTTTAATACAAGCCCCCCTCACTCATCGAAAGGCTTTGAGGCACTCCATGTGCAAATGCTATGTTGTGGTCACCCCACGCATCCTTGAACACTGTGGGTTTTCACTTAGGAGACTGACTTTGGGAAGCCATATGCTCCCAGCCCAACACTGACAGGAGGACTTGGTCAGCAATGTCCCCCTCCATAGGAACGCCCTGC
>NW_024806411.1:0-4038 GCF_019175285.1 Sceloporus undulatus | reverse complement strand
CAGGGATCGAGAGAGCACGTTGTCTTCCTAACACTTCGAAGGATCTTGTCCACTTCCTCAGTACTAACAAACTCAAAGTGATCCAGTTTAACAGGGTCCATGGAAGCTCTGGACACCTCTCTAATAGATTCTGAAGAAATACTGGTGTCGAGATCAGCCCATATCCAAGAGATTTTATCCGCGAAGAAGTTGTTAAATTTGTTACAGCAGGCTTTAGATGGCTCTAAAATAGGGTTCAGGGAGGGGGGCAGATGTGTTAGCTCCCTCACTACCCTGAACAGCTCTGCCGGACGCGACTCTGTGGACACAATATGTGCAGCATAAAAAGAATGTTTAGCTGCACTTATTGCCACTCCATAGGCCTTCAAAAGTGACTCTAGGAGTGCCTTGTCAGCTGAGTGCTGGTGTCTTCACCAGTTGTGCTCTAGTCATTGCACAGCCCGCTTCCTTTCCTTGAGGTCTTCCATATACCAGGGATGTTTTTTGGAAGCAGGCCGGAAAAGACACTTGGGAGCGATGCTGTGTATAAGCCCTGGAGAGATCATTGTCCCAGATGTTTGTCCGGGCATCAACAGAATAGCCGTCAGTTCCAGCCATATACCCCTCTAGGGCTTCTTGGAACCTTTTGGGTTCCATCAACCTTCGAGGGTGGACCATTGTAATTGGTCCTCCACCCCCGGGGGGGCTTAAGGTAGAAGCCTTGATTCGATCCTCAACCAGGAAATTGTCCGTCCATGACAGGGCAGAGATATTGGAGATCTCTGCCCACGGAGTGTCCATGTCCGTACTAAAGATGATATCGAGGGTATTACTAGCACAATGCGTGAGCCCTGAAACCAATTGAGACAGGCCCATGGCAGTCATGGTAGTCATGAACTCCCGAGCCGCATCTGTTGGATTTTGACTGGCCTTAAAAGGGATGTTGAGGTCCCCCAGGACAAGAAGCCTAGGGGACTCCAACACCAGTTCCGAGACCAGTTGTGTCAGCTCAGCCAGGGAGTCTGTTAGCACACGGGATGGTCGGTAGACCAACAGAATCCCCAGACTGTCTCTGGCCTTCAGGGTTAGGTAAATACACTCAACGTGATCCATTTTCCGGACAGGGTTCCTGGTTAAGGAAAGGGTGTTCTTATAGCTTTAACTGTCATGGCTCCATCCTATGGAATCCTAGGATAGTTTTTTGTAACAAAGCTTAAATATCTCACAAAAATACAAATCCCAGAATTCCATAGCATTAAGCAATGGCAGTTAAAGCAGTGTCAAACATTTGACTATTTCATCCTTAGAAATTTGGACAAATAATAAATAATGGATAAGTTTTCTCCTTGTCACAGAGAAAGCAAACATTTCTGTGCACTCTGTACCTGGTATTCATACATCTCAAAGTACCTCAGGAAATCATTCTGTGCAAAAATACACATTTTATTGCATGAAAATTATGGGGTTTTGTTCAAAGAACACTGACCAGAATCCTGTTGGACAGTTATGAATGCGTAACATAGGCCCCGTTCACACTGGAGAAATAACCTAGTGTGGGAACCGGGTTATTTCCCTGGAATGCCACATCAAATCTCTCTGTGGCATTTATTGCCAGGATCGATTCTATCCATGGCATTGATTTGTTGATTTGCCACAATCATGGCATTTTACCCTGGGATTCCGTTCACATTTGGCAACGGGATAAAATGCTACGATCCTGGTAGAAGGGGGGAGGAGGAAGGGGAGGAAGAGTGGAATTGGCTGAGGAAGAGGAGGAAAGAGAAGGACGAATGGGGAAAATGGAGGCAAGATCGGGATGACAGAGGAGGGAGGAGGAGGAAGGAGAAGGATGGAGGGGGCAAACAGAGGCAAGATTGGGGGTGGCGAACGGAGGTGGCTGGAGGGAGGCAAGACCGGGGGTGGCTGAGGGGAGAGGAGGAGGAAGGAAGGAATTGGATGGGAACAATTTTCAGGTTCCCATTGGCAAAAGAACAGTTCTTTTGAAAAGAACTGCAAGAAAATCCATGGCAAAAACAACAACAACACGGGTTAAGGTGGATTTACACTGTCGCCCCCCCCAAATTGGGTTAGAAAACCCCAGTGCAAGTGTGACTGACCCCTGATTCAGGTCATGAAACCCTGGTGCAAGTGTGAACGACCCTTATTTAAATCAGATTGGAGCCCAAGTTGAAATGCAGTGTGAATGGGCCCAGAGAGTTGTTTACTCATTACTGTTTTGTATTCACAGTTCCTATGTAGCCCTTAGTTCATTGTTGTTGTTAGCTGCCTTTGAGTCAACCTTGACTCATGGAGACCCTGTGGATGAGACATCACTAAAATCATCTATCCCAGTGGTTCTCAACCTTCCTAATGCCGCGACCCTTTAATACAGTTCCTCATGTTGTGGTGATCTCCAATGGATAGAGGAGCAGTGTCTCGGTTCTTCAGATCATCAAAAATATGTGTTTTCCAATGGTCTTAGGCGACCCCTGTGAAAAGGTCGTTCGACCCCCAAAGGGGTCACCATCCACAGCCTCTGCTCTGCTCAGGTCCTGCAAAATCATGCCCATGATGTCTCTGAATGAGTCTATTCATCTGGCATGTGATCTTCCTCTTTCTGCTGCCTTCTATCTTTCCTAGCATTATTGTCTTTGGTTTTTTGTGGGTTTTTCGGGCTATGTGGCCATGTTCTAGAATTTTTTCTTCCTGACGTTTTGCCAGCATCTGTGGCTGGCGAAACGTCAGGAAGAAAAATTTCTAGAACATGGCCACAAAGCTTGAAAACCCCACAAAAAACCATGGATGCCAGCCATGAAAGCCTTCGACTTCACATTATTATTATTTTCCAATAATTCATGCCTTCTCATGATGTGGTCAAAATATGACAGCCTCAATTTAATTATCTTTGCTTCCAGGGAAAGCCCAGACCCAATCTGTTAAAGGATCCATTTGTTTGTCTTTTGGGCTATCTACAGTATCCTTAGCACTCTTCTAAAGCACCACATCTCAAATGAGCTTGCAGTTCTCCCTCCATTTTCACAAGGGTTAGGGGAATGAGACCCCCATGAATATGGAAAAATTGCAAATAACTCTGCCCCCCACTCAGAAGCCAGTTAAAGAGAAGGGTGAGAGGGGGAAGAGGAGCAGGGGTGCACACTCCTTTTTCCCCAACCTCCTGTTCCTTTAATTGGCTCCCTGCCCCTTTTCCTCCCCAATTCTTTCCCTGGGCAGCCCAGGATAGGGAAGAGAAGGCAAGAGGTGCCTTGGCCCCTCCAAAAGCTTTCTCCTCCATGATCCTTTCCCTGGACATCCCTAGGAGAAGAAGGGGAGGAGAAGGCAAGAGGTGCCTTGGCCCTTCAGAGACTCTTCTCCTCCTCGATCCTTTTCTTGGGCTGCCTAGGGAGACGACTGGGGAGGAGAAGGGTTTTGGGGGGGGCAGCAAGGCACCTCCTGCCTTTGTTTCCCTGATCTCTCCCTGGGCTGCCCAAGGAGAGATCAGGCAGGGAAAGTGAGGAGGAATGCTTGTGAATAATTGAAACAGTGAGTCTCTAGACCATGAATATGGAGGGCCAATTGTATTTTCTTGTTATCTGATTTCTTCATGGTACAGCTTTCCCATCCATACATGGTGAAGGGGAATATAATGGACTGGATGATTCTCACTTTAATGCTCAGTTGTATATCTTTATTATTTAGGATCTTGTCTAGTTCTTTCATTGGTGCCCTTCCCATTCTTAGTCTTCTTATTTTGTGACTGCAGTTTCTTTCTGATCATTTTTTTGATCCAAGGGGATGTAAAAACTGTGAAAGTCCCCAAATCCCCACTTACCAGGAAGCAATTCCTGCAATCTATGGAGGCCTGCTCCTCTGTCAATTGAGAAGCAGTTCGCAGATGGACCCACCTCACTTTGAAGGAGCACAAGGGAGAATTGTGACTGGAGCTTCACTTCTGATGTTGTACTAGAGATCAGGAAGGGGGTGGAAATGTCAGCCAGATGCTTTCTAACTGTTAGGGGAACAGACTCCCCCATCAGTCACAGTGGCCTGCTAAGTATGGTT
>NW_024806410.1:0-4038 GCF_019175285.1 Sceloporus undulatus | reverse complement strand
CGAGTCACAGTGGAGGTTTGGTGTTTCAATGATGCATGCGTCCTAAGAGTCCAGAAGTCACACCAAAGCCACGCTCCATCCCTAAGGACTGGAGTGTGGCTTTGGTGTCGCTTCTGGATTCTTAGGACGCATGCATCATTGAAACACCATACCTCCACTGTGACTCGAAGCAGCTTTATTTTGGCTGTTTGTAACAGGCCATAGTTAGCACTGCAAGTTTTAGAACTGACAACCAATACTGAATTTTTATGCAAATGCTTCCTTCTTATATTACATTTTAATAGTATATATACCAGTATTTCTTGATTTGTTACGCCCTGCTTGCAGTGTATAGCTTTCTTTGTCCATCCTTCCTCTAGTCTAGGGATTCAGTATTTTATTACAGCTAGAGCTTTTAAAGCATGACCTCTAATTACTTTTCATAGGGATAACTTTATTATTGGCAACAGGTAAGACATGTTTTAAGGTGTGATATTTCTACATTCTTAAAAGTACAGTGGGCCCTCAGTATCTGTGGACTTTCCATTTGCGGATTTGAACATCCGCGGACGGCAAGCCCACGCTGACCTGCACCACCGATAGGGACAATGGGGACAACCTGCACCGCCAATAGGGACAATGGAAGTTCAGGTCATGCTTGTCCCCCTGCCCAACCTTTCCTTGCAGCAAACAGCATGAGCCACGAAACCTCCTTCTCTTTTACATTTTTGTTTTTTAATCAAACAACAAAAAAAGAGCATCCCCCCCCCCCCCATCAAATCTTTTCATTTAGAGGAGAAACCAAAATGAGCAGCACTTTCCCTGAAACCGGGTGAAAGAAGAGTGCTTTTTGGTTTTGACCATGCTCCTGCTTATTACCTGTCTCCTGCCACTGCTGTGCAAGCAGAGGGAACATGGCCTCTTCAGCTGGCCTCCACCCCCCCCCCTTCCCTCAGAAACCATGAGGAAGAGGAGGAGGCTGCAGTTGGTGGTGCATCAGAGTCTGCAGCATTTCCTCCCAGGCCAGGGCTTGTCACCTCAGCCCACTCTTGGGGCAGCTCCATCTCCCCTCCCTCTGCCACCTTTTCCTCTTCAGTGGCACTCTGTGGGGGAAGAAAGAGTTCTTCTCTGCCAGTTCCCATGGTAGGCGCATAGTCTGGTCCAGTGCTGTCAATTGAGCCCTGCCTCTGGCAGTTTAGGGTGGGCTACTGTCCTGGACTACAGCCAGCGCAAGTCCAACAAACACTGATAAGGATTGTTTAACAAGAAAGGAGCTAAAAGGCAGGCTACAGACCTTTCGGTTAGTCCACAAGAAGCACACCAGTAACAAAGCCAAGGTCAGGATTCCAGAGTCCTCAGAATCAGTTCAGTCCAAGGTCAGGGCAGCCAGAAGGTAACAATAGTCCAGTCCGTTCCAAAGTCAAGGGTTCAAGGCAAACAAGGATTCTAGGGAGGAAGGAGCCAATGCTGACAGTAATCACACAGAAGGATACTGCAATAAACTCTGGCACCGAGTCAGCGTCTCCCAGGTGGTTAAGTAGGAGACTCTCTTCTCGGTGTCAGCTGAGGCTTGTTTGCCAATTGTCTCTCAGCAATTCTCCTGGACCAGTGCACGCAAGCACTCTCAGCCCTTCGTTGCTTAAAGGAAGGCACCTCCAGGCTTGGCTCTTCCCCAGAGTCACCACTAGGCTGCTGAGCCTCAAGAGGAATCCCACCAGCACTAGGACCTGGCTGAGCCTCCTCCTCTGGGGCTGGGAGATCGCAGCTGGGATCTGGCAGAGCAGGATTAGCACCTGGTGTAGTGCAGTTCTGGGCACCACAATTCAAAAAGGACATTAAGAAACTGGAGCGTGTCCAGAGGAGGGCGACTAAAATTGTGAAAGGTCTGGAAACCTTGCCCTATGAGGATCGACTCAGGGAGCTGGGGATGTTTAGCCTGGAGAAGAGAAGGTTAAGAGGTGATATGATAGCCCTGTTTAAATATTTGAAAGGATGTCATATTGAGGAGGGAGCAAACTTGTTTTCTGCTGCTCCAGAGAACAGGACCTGGAACAATGGATGCAAGCTACAGGAAAAGAGATTCCACCTCAACATTAGGAAGAACTTCCTGACAGTAAGGGCTGTTCGACAGTGGAACACACTCCCTCGGAGTGTAGTGGAGTCTCCTTCCTTGGAGGTCTTTAAGCAGAGGCTGGATGGCCATCTGTTGGGGATGCTTTGATTTGGATTTCCTGCATGGCAGGGGGTTGGACTGGATGGCCCGTGCGGTCTCTTCCAACTCTATGATTCTGTGATTCTGTGATCGAGTTGGGTCGTCATGAGGATGTTGCTCATCCGATTTCTTTGAGGTTGAGCCACGAGCCTTCCTCAGCCAAGCGTCGGCTCAAATCCGACCGTAGGCTTACATTTGAGGCCACTGAATCCAAGGATGCCCCTGAAAAAAAGCAGAAATCCTTGTTGACGGGAACCAAACCTGCTTCTAAGCCTTTGAAAAAAGCCAGTGAGAAAACAGAGAAAAGAAACACAAGCATTCTTCTTCTCATTCCTGTAACGAGAAGGTTACCAGGTCAGAGACACAACCGTCTGATAAAGCTGCATCTACTATACCATCTCTCTAACTGGTCAAGACTCAGACTGCATCAGTTCTCAAAGGCAAGTTGGTAGACTCTCATGAGATGGTCTCTCTCTTCAAGGGCCGCCTCTCCTCATCTGTCCACCAGGACTCTTATCTCCCCGTGTTCAGGTGAGTGATCCACCGTCAGTATCTCCAGCATACCAACCGGACTATCAGTCCCAATCCGATTTCCACCTTGGTACTGACTATTGACACAAATTCGGTACCGGTCATGACCAGCAACGAATCCGGCAAAGCACAAATGTGAGCTCAATATTCTCCAGTGTCCCTTTACCAGGCAGGCAACTTGGGTTTTGACCATGAGACGGGCCATTATTACATGCCGGTTGAGCCTGAGTTTCATCTCTGGCGCTACATCTGTGAGGTCCCTAGAGGCCTTTGAGTCTCTCCTATGGATTCTGTTATCTTGCAGTTGGCTCCATCTTTGAGGCCTCTCCCATCTACTTCAAGTCATGTGGAACAACAAGCTCCACCAGTTCCTCCATGCCATGGATATTTGGTAGACAGACCTTTGCTGGTGCTTCCTCAGTCTCTACGCTCAGTTTCATTAGACTCCGACTCTTCCTCTACTTGAATCCATGTACGGTCTCCTTCCAATGCTCTTGTGGTCCACTAGTCAGCCTCTCTGATGGAACCCCATCTCCTGCATATAAGAGAGAAGGAGTTCCTTGTTGGATAAGATCTGTCAAGTATCTGTGCACACATAACCATCATCACAAAACTGAAGCCTGGCCAGGCAGCTGTGGCATTTGGTTAGAGGCTATGAAGACAGCTTTCAGATTATTCTGTTTGTTGTTAACTGCCCTTGTGTCGCTCTCGACTCATGGCGACCCTATGGATAGACATCTCCAAGACCCTCTGTCTTCCACTGCTCTGCTTAATTCCTGCAACCCCCCTCCTTAATAGAGTCCATCCATCTGGCATGTGGCCTTCGTCTCTTCCTACTTTCCTCCACTTTTCCCAGCATTTTTGTTTTTTCCAATGAATCCTTCCTTCTCATGATGTGTCCAAAATTCAACAGCTTTAGTTTCGTCATCTTGGCTTCCAGGGAGGTTTCTGGCTTGATCTATTTGTTTGTCCTTTTGGCTGCCCGTGGGATCCTCAACAATTTTCTTCAGCACCACATCTTAAATGAATTGATTTTCTTCCCATCATTTTTCTTAACTGTCCAGCTCTCACATCCATACATGGTTATAGGAAATACTATGGCAATTATGATTCTAACTTTTGTGCTTAGTTGTATAGCTTTGCATTTTAGAATGTTTTCTAGTTATTTCATAGCCACCATCCTTATTCTTAATCTTCTGATTTCCTGACTGTACAGTCGGCCCTTCTTACACAGATTTCTTATACACGGATTTAAGCATACACGGTTTGAAAATGTTCCAAAAAAGTATAAATTTACCTTGATTTTCCATTTTTTT
>NW_024806409.1:0-4038 GCF_019175285.1 Sceloporus undulatus | reverse complement strand
ACAGGTCTACGTTTATAAAAAGGTCATCCCCAAATAAACACACGATTCCCCGAAGCTAAATATTAGCAAATCATAAACGGGGGATTCTAAACAGGAATGCATTTTTTAAATATCTGACTTATAAAATGAAATACAGTAGAGGAGTGGTCATCCCAATTAAATGTGTGATTCCCCAAAGCTAAATATTAGCAAATCATAAATGGCGGACTCTAAATAAAAGTACGTTCCCCCCCCCCTCAAATATCTGGCTTATAAAATGAAATGCAGTAGAGAAACGTCTAAGAAGATTATACATTCTCTTCCTCATCATGATGGTAGCACAGGTTATGTAAAATTAACCTGGATTCAATGGATGCAAATTACAAGAAAAGAAATCCCACCTAAACTTCTTTACTTTAAGAATTGTTCCTCTGATTTCCTTTGGAGGTCTTTAAACTGAGTTTGGATGGGCATCTTTCAGGAGCGCTGTAGCTTTGCATTCCTGCATGGTAGGGAATTGAATTAGATGACCCCCACAATAGCTTCCAGTTCTAGGATTCTATGATTCCATAACTTATCATGGCCAAGATCCTGAATCAAGGTTGCACTGCCTAAATTTCCACATGTGTAGTTATGCTCTGAGCATGTTACATGTCCCTTGAGTTGAATGGCGCAACGTTGGGGTACCAACATAGCACAGAGTTAAACTGTGGATTTCATTTCTCCCAGCCCTGATGGCCATAAATGAAAAGCGGATATGTTCCTGGAGGATAGAGTCAACGTCTCCAAGTCGAGATGACTACAAATCACCATCAGTTCTCAGAGGCAGGATACCTGTTTCTATCCATTCCTGAGGAGCATGATATGGAGGATGCAGTTGACCTCCCATTCTTCTGGAAATCTTCCAGAAACAGCTTGTTAGCCCATGTATGAACAGAAGGGTAATATTAATAATAATAATGTGAAGTCGAAGGCTTTCATGGCCAGCATCCATAGTTTTTAGTGGGGTGTTTTTTTTTTTACTGTGGGGCCATGTTCTAGCAGAGTTTATTCCTGACGTTGCACCAGCATCATCCTTTATTCTCTGAAGATGCCAGCCACAGAAACCTACGTAAGCCCTTGATCTGACCCAACATGATCCTTCTTATATCATCCTTAGGTTTAATGGGAATTCCAGACTTTAACATTCATAGTAGGATACTTCCAGTACACTGCCTACTTAGGCATAGCAACATAAGAGAAAGAGTAGGAGGGAAAGAAAGAGATAGAGGAGGAAGAGGAGAAGAGCTTGGGAGAGGCAGATGGAGAAGGAGAAAGCCTCATGGAATCCACTGCCAACACATTAGTTATTACTTATGCTTTCCAATTAGGCTTTCCTTGCCAAAACATCATTTTGGAACGACCCCATAAACTCTTCTTAGACCAAGGCAGAAATCTATTGCGTGACTTTTCATGATAACGCAGCTTCTGGCTCCTTCAAAACTCATTTGACAAGTACAGTCCATTGCCAGCCAGTACAACTTGACCTTCTTTTGCCCTTTCCAACAGAGTGCCCAAGGCTGGGCCTCTCCATTTTTAAAAAAAGGATCCATCTGGTCCTCCTTCTCTTCCTCTTCCCTTTTGCTAAAGGCATTTATCAAATTTGGCAGACCTTGTCACAGATCCTAAGGGCATACTTGGTAGATAGACAAAGAGAAGGGTAGTTCTGCATGATCCTGGATGGACATTGACGTCAGTGAGCATCGGAAAATTAAAAAAGGGTTGGAGTGAATTGAGGACAGGAACCAGTAGAGCTTCTGGTGAAGGCACCATGCCATGTCTTCAGTTCAATGTTCTCTCATCCGGATTTCTAGGACTAGAAATGTGGGAATCAAGCAGGACAAATGGGGTGACTATTGAGAACAGATGACGACTTGCCAGTTTGCCATCCCTGCTTTCATTATGGCAATGGGTGGCCATGACCAGATTTCAGTGCTGGATTTGAGATGGAGGACTGTTGCCTTTTGAAGAAGGCATTTGATGTGTCAGGCTTACATCCAGTTGCTTGTCCCAACCAGCGTAGACTTATTGAATCAATTGCTGGATGGATGGCAAGACAACTCATATGGAAATCCTGCTTGTTCAGTGTGCCTACTAGTTGGAATTAGCAATTGTGGTTGCTTGGGTTGACATAAGTTCCCCACTCTTAAAAAGCTTTTTAGGTTTTTAAACATATGATCCATTAAAGAATGATGTGATTATCAGCTTTTTTTGGAGCTTGGTGAGTTTTCACTTCTCTGCTAGGCCAGATTAATGATTCCAAAGTCTGTGCAACTTCAGGACAGTAGATGGTCAAACATGTCGAGAAAGATGCTATTCTTGGAAATAGTTCCTGGGTGAAATTCCAGCCGGCGGGGGTTTCCCCTTTTAAGTACATTGACGTAAAGCTCTGGTGTGGAATGATACATCATCCCATGCGCCTGTCCGGCTACGAACAACCTCTTGTGGCATGTTCTGTCCTGAAAGAGTGGACAGGATTAAGAAATGAAGAACGGGCGTATTCGTCTGCAGTCTTTGACGTTATCAACCGCTGCAGCATATGGGCTCTGGAAGGATAATTCTTTCCTTTCCCAAAATCTCAAGAGGACAAGAAGTGCTAGGGAAAAGATGAATGTCGGTTGTTGAGCGATCTCCTTCAATCTTTCTTCCAATCATTCATATCTGTAGGTTTCCTGACCTCTACCTCCAGTTACCAGTACATGATAAACCAATGTGTGCTGGGACAAGGCCCAGGGTGTGACTGTGTTTGGACAGCCAAAAGAGATCTCTTCTTTCCAGACAAATAAACCCTACCAGGGAACTCCGGAGCACATAGTGTGCTCTCTGTGTCACCCTTGCAGGCCAATGGAGTTCAGGTGAAATGGATTGTCTCCATTGGAACACAAGGAGGAAGAGACTATTGACAAATGAAATGTCATCCAGTGGGTTTTCATAACTGAGCTGGGGTTCGAACCGTGGTCATAGCCCAATGCTCAAACCACTATACCACACTGTCCAGCCCATGCCACTGCACATTTTAGGGGAAACGACCAAATCCATGCCATTTAAAGTTTTATGTGTGGTTGACAGCCAGAGTTGCAGATATGTGTAAACGTTAAAACGAAACCCTAAGGCCTCATTCCCACTACTTTTTAAATCGGATCGTGACTTGGTTTGAACTGGTTCAGACGACCCTGGTTCCTACTTAAACCGAATCAATGAAGCGATTCGGAAAGTGGGGGCCATGCGCTAGACCCATTTAATCCGCGTCTTTTTGATGCTGATTTCCCCCCGCTTCTTTTTCGATAAATCGAATCTGCGCAAGCGTGAACTGTATGCAGATCGGAATCGATTTAAATTTCGGCCGGCTAGAACAGAATCATTTTGAATTGATTCAGTCATGAATGGGAACCACAAGTGGATTATTTTAAAGGTAAGAAAAGAGATCGGGGCAAAAGTGGTGGGAACTATGCTCCGCTGTTGAATCGATCCATCGATTCGGATCGCACACCGATTTAGCTGTAAGTGGGAATGGGTCCATAGTGTTAAATCCAGTTTAGCCTCAATTAGAGCAGATTTGTCCAAAATGGATTGAAATGATGTAAAGGGTGACTAAGAAGTCCTATTCAATAAATAGATGTACTCAAATGAAATCATTAAAATAAATAACTGATCATAGCTTTGTCCTTGATTTTTCTGGACATGTCTGAACATGATCTTTTCCCCAGGTTTGTCAAATTAGATCTGGCATTATATGTCTTTTTTTGAAGGGTGTGTTTGTGTGTGTGTTAGTGAAAGTACACTTCCAATATTAGCTTAGGTGATATTTGTAGAAGGTCAGTGTCTGCTTTTTTTCGTTTCTTAAAAGGGCAGCAAAAGGGTTCAAGAACAGAAGAGTTCCACATTTTTGTGGAGCTGAATAGAAAAGAGATGTGTTTGTGTGTCTCCGTCAGTCGGCTAGTGTCTTCTAGAAATACACCCATAAAAAAACCCAGTGCAAATATTATTTGCAGAGCCGACAAAGCGTGAAATATCATGGAG
>NW_024806408.1:0-4038 GCF_019175285.1 Sceloporus undulatus | reverse complement strand
TAATAATAATAATAATAATAATAATAATAATAATAATAATTTCCCCTTTCTCTCTCATAAAGGGACACAACTGGAATTACAAGTTAAGACAATAAACTTTTCCTGGAGTTTGCACCCACTGCTCCGTCTCTGGTCTCCTTCACTGGGAGGAGGGAGAGCGTGGAATTCTGGGAAAGGCTGGTGGTTGGCTTGGAGCCTGAATAGGGTTCTAGAAGACTGGTGGCTTTGACCGTTGGCTGCTTAGGAAGAAGAAGGGCTCCTTTTGGGTTTCCTTGGCAGGAAAGGGAAGGTGGGTGCCTTGAGATGGCGATGGGGGACCCCAGAATTTGCTTCCTCTGTGAGAAGGATGGCTGAGGGGAAGAGCCCCCATTTTGGAGTCAAGGATGGGGGTCTGGTGGGTCTTCTGTAGGGAGGCAGCTTTGGGGGCTGGAAACACGGAAGCCCCCCTCCTCCTCCTGCCAGGCCTCCTCTCCTCTCTTGGGAGTCTCTGTGGGGCCATGAGATTTTGGAGAGGGATCCAAGAGAATCAAAGGGAGGCTGGGACCAAACAACCTCAGAATATGATCAAGATTGCAAGGTTCTTTATGAGGAAGGAGAGGCAAACTAGGAGAGGCTGCAGCTGTTTGCTTTTGCCTGAGCCTCTGGGAAGGGCCCCTCTTCTCCTTTCTCCTTGGCTGTCTTCATGGAGGGCAGACTCCTTTTCCCCTTTGGACTCAGTTTCCAGCAATGGCAGTGAGCTCAAGAGAAGGGGAGAAATGGCAGCAGGAGGAGGAAACTGTGGCCTTTGAAGAGCAGCTGAAAAGGTGGGAGGCCAGGGGAGGGGGCTTATAAAATGACCTCCATGGATGAGGAAGCTGAGCCAAGTCCATGACATACGATGTCCCAGTGAAACAACGTCCATGATATAGGAGCCAGTGTGGCCTAGTGGTTTGAGCATAGAGGAACTAAGACTCTGGAGATCAGGGTTTGAATCCCAGCGCCAACATAGAAACTCACTGGGTGACTGGGCAAGTCATACTCTCTCAGCCTTAGGAGAAGGCAATGGGGAACATTAAATATAGAGATTTAAATGTTGCAATTGCTATGGTTGTTGTTATTGGGTTGTTATTGCTCCCTATCTATACATTATGATTTTATGTAGATTATTAGAAGAAAACAATAAAAAATACAACCATTAAAATCAATTAGTCACATGAGTCCTACCCAGCCCTCCTCCTCTTGACATCTTTGGGAGTGATGAAGGCTGGGGCCAACCCTAGGACTCCAATCCTAGCCCCATTTTCTGGAAATTAAGGGGTTGTTCAGGCCACCCTTTTTAGCGCCAGATCAGGGCCACGGCAAACACACTGCTTTTTGCAGCTCCTTTTTGCACTATGATAAGGTTATGCTGTGGTCCTGATGTGGCCTTTCCATGGTGCAAAAAGGAGCTCCTTTCTGCGCCAGGGAAAAAGTGCCATATCTGCCAGCAGTGAGGCTTTTCTGCACTCCTTTGGCACTGCGTCATCTGGAGTAGCGCCAGAGGAACGCCATGACATCACCTGCGATGTAGTGCAGTGTGCGGCGTCACACCAGCATGTGGGAAGAGTCAGGGAGTGCGCTGTGCAGATGCCATCTTTGCCCTCATGCCGGCTAATGATCCTGGTCTCTACGCCCCGAAAGGCCCAGTGAACTGTCTTAGCCTTCTAGCATTCACAAGATTCTTTCTCTGAGGGTTTGGAGGCGAGACTAATAATAGTAATAATAATAGTAATAATATCATCAATAATTTATATCCTGCTTTCCAACGGATTTATTTTGAATTTTAGGGAAGGTTCAGTGTTTTGTCCCAAGAGCGATGCTATGGACTTTGGGTATAGTAAGGTCTCTGGCTCTCAGGAACACAGCCAGAACAAAAGACTTGTCCACAAATTTCTTTTTTTTATATATATATATTTTATTTTACAAACATATGACATACAAACATATAAGTAACACCTTGACAAAACTTCAAAACCAAATACAGACATTATTTTAAAATTACATTTAACATAGATTGCACTTCCAACTGTGGAGATCTCTATATAGGTGTATAATTTTTCCATTTGTATTATCTAACATGCCTTTTCTAATGTTTCCTTCACATAAAGAGTGTTTTCATTAGCTGTATCTATAAGTATATATATTATCATTTTCTCTAAACATTTATTTACCTTGATCTTTTGTCTTAATGAATAAATTTTCCCCTTATTTTTAATTAATTCAAAATAATCATTAGCTTCTGAGATATGTACAGTTATTCTTAATTACATTTAATTAAATGTAGCAATTTGAGTTTCCTATTTTTACAGTCATCCATTCCTTTTTTCACTTAATTTCCCTCTTAGAAGTACTATCTTATCCGATTGTTTCAAGCAAATAGTTACTTAAATCTGCATTTTCACCTTATTTCAACTTGCTCATATTTTAACCAAATTCCTTATATTCCTAACATTTCTACATTTTTACATAATCACATACATATATCATATTACTATAACATTTTTCCATTTCTTTTCTATGAATTTGTAAAAGGGCTCCCATTTTGCCTTTATAGATTCTTCGTTTTTATCCTTCATCCAGCAGGTCATTCTGTCCATCTCTGCCATTTGGAAGACTTTCATTGTCCATTTTTCCATAGATGGGGTCTGATTAGACTTCCACATGCCCGCATACGTAATTCTAGCACATGTAAGCAGGTAGAAGAGTACTTTACCATATTGTTTTTTCCAGATTTTTTCCCACCATACCTAATAAATATATTTCAGGGAGAAATGATATTTGAATATTCAGTTCCTTAGTTATTATTGTCCACAAATTTCTAAAGTTTCAAAAGCTTTATAACCAGTATAAATAACACAAATAACATGAAACTGATCTCCTTTTCTTAATAGTCCTTCCTAAATACCTTGTTCTCTCTTCTTGATGTATTCTATCTTTCTTTGAGGACTATCTTTCTTCCTTTGTGGACTTATCTTTTTTTTTCAAAGGAAAATACTCTCTCCAGGTCTGACTTGGCTGAAATCTTACTACACACTGAAACTAACTAGAGGGAGACAGCATCAGACCCTGGGATTTCCCAAAATCCTTGTCTTTCTTAAAGCTGTAGATTTCTATTTTCCCTTCTAAACTAATACATAGTAAAGCTAATATAATCTCAACTAAGTATATGTCTCAAGAGCATCAAAAATGCTCTGGAGGCATGACATTCAGGTTTGATTTGCCTTTAGCGCTGTTGAATTGTATTTTTGGTGGTCCATGAAAGATTGCATAAATGTGTGCACATAAAAACACTTTGTATTTTCTGCAGGTGTGGAAAGAACCAAGATGCTTCCAAAGAAAGGGAAAGAAGATAAACAACCCTCAATTCCTCCTTTGTGGAAGAAACTGGAGGAAAGAAGACCTCCGGAAAGGTTAGTGTCCAGACTTCCCTTTTTTGACTCTGGAGCCTCAGGAGAGAAAAAGAAGCCTCTGTTCAACTGAGGCCTCCAAGAAGGTTCTTGAACATTATTCCCCACAGTCACAAGTAGCACAAAATGCCTGCTGGGACACAAAATGTTTGAGGGATGGTGGGAGGGACGGGGATTCCAGCCAATCAGGGCCAGGGATGGTGGCAGGGACTGGGATTCCAGCCAATGGCAGCCCCTCAGAGTGTCCTCAGGAGCCAATCATGTGTAAAATACATATCACAAAAACATCACAAAATATAAACATTTCAATTACAGTAATCGCAGGGCATTTAAGCTTTTATGAATGAAAGTAAACATATATACAATTATAATTATATATACATGCTGATGTTGACCAGAACCTGGGGGATGTACACATGCGCAGGAGCATCCATGTACATTCATATGTACCCGCATATTTCTCCATTCATTTGCTTATGTTTAAATTGTACG
This sequence comes from Sceloporus undulatus, assembly GCF_019175285.1. Lineage (NCBI taxonomy): Eukaryota > Metazoa > Chordata > Lepidosauria > Squamata > Phrynosomatidae > Sceloporus > Sceloporus undulatus. The sequence goes on along the minus strand of NW_024806408.1, from coordinate 121 downwards.
CAAGTAGAAGAGTATATATAAATGCGTGCATGTGTGTGTGTGTGTGTGTGTGTGTGATCCAACATATATGTGTACATGCGCTTGCATCTTTCTCTCTCTCTCTTTCTCTCTCTCTCTCTCT
>NW_024806407.1:0-4038 GCF_019175285.1 Sceloporus undulatus | reverse complement strand
GAACATGAAAATCCAAACGTTAAAATAAAAAACTCTGATTTGCTTAAGTTCTTTGATGCTTTTATTTGTAGCCAAAAGATCAGTACATAAAGAGGAGAAAGATGAAGAAGAAAAGGAACTCAAAAAAAGCATTTGGTTTTGGCTTTGAATTACATAAAAGGAGCTTTTGTTTGATTTGATTTTAAAGAGAGAGAGAGAGAGAGAGAGAGAGAGTCTTTTGCAGTCTCTGATTGTACAGGATGTTAGACCCAATTTTGTTGTGGCAGACAAAGCTATGGTGTTGGATGGAGTTGGCTTGCAATGGACACAACCCACTGAGATGTTCTCCATTAAGTGGATTTTAGCCTGCATTAATAGAAACATGGGCCCATTCCGCATGGGCATATAGTACGCATGGAGCGCGTACTAGGGTTAGGAAGGGGCATGACTTCTGCGCGTACAAAATGGTGGTGCCCTATAAAGACGTTGGACGTCGCACCGCGGAAATGATGCGGCGAGTGTGCCATTTCCATTTTGGTGCTTCTTCTTAGCGGCAGCCGGAAGCCTCATGGTTTGGCCGCTGGGGCTTCTCGCCGCTGCTAATGATGGCGCAGGCAGACCGCTGCTTTCTGGCGGTCTGTAACATGCCATAGTTTCCATGTGGAGGGAAGTAACAATCCCATTATATTCTATACTGGTCAGGCATTATCTGGCGTACTATGTTCAGTTCTGAACTCTTTGACTTTAAGAAAGATAAAGACAAGTTGGAGCAAGTTCAGAGAAGGGCAATGAGGATAATAATAATAATTTGTTTTATTTATATACAGTACCGCTATTCCAAAGATCATAGCGGTGAACAGCAAGTAAGCTAATTAGCAAGTAAGATAATTTGCCCCCAACAGTCTGGGTACTCATTTTAGCGACCTCGGAAGGATGCAAGCCTGAGTCGAGCTTGGGCCCTTTTGCTGGTCTTGAACTCGCAACCTTGTGGTTTTGAGTGAATGGCTGCAGTACAGGCATTTAACCACTGCGCCACCAGGATGATAACAGGTATGGAGAATAAAACATTTGAGGAGTGGCTGAAGGAGCTGGCCATGTTCAGCTTGGTGAAGAGAAAACTGGGAGTGACAAAACTACAGTTGTCCCTCCATATTCACTAGGGTTAGGGGCACAAGACCCCCGTAAATATGGAAAAACCGCAAATAAAAAAACACCATGTTTTTACCTGAAAGGGAACCTCTCTAGGAATCTCTAGGTCCTCCAGCGCAACTCTGTGGCCAACATCCGACAGATACTGACCACAAATGCCTAGTAGTGTATCCTCTCTAGGAATCTCTAGGTCTTTCAGTGCAACTTTTAGTTAACTTTTAGACCATAGAGTTGCACTGGAGGACCTAGATATTCCTAGAGAGGACCTATTAATCAAATCCGTGAATAATCAAATCCGCAAATATCAAATCCAAAAATATGGAGGGATGACTGTATATTCTTTAAATGTCTCAAGGGCTGTCACAGAATGGAGGATGCAGGTTGTTTTGTTCCCCCAGATGGCAGAACTAGCTCTAATGGTTTTAATTTACAGGAGAGAAGATTTCAACTGAACATTACAAGCAACTTCTTGACAGTGAGAATGTTTTGGCAATGGAACCAATTGCCTAGAGAGGTGGTGGGGTCTTCTCTAGGTATTTTTCAAAAGAAGCTGGAGAACTGCCTGCTGTGAAAACTGTAAATGGAGATCCTGCATTGAACATGGATTTGACCTGATGGCCCATAGGGCCCCTTCCAGCTCTATGATTCAATTGCTTATTTTATATTTTTCTTGTTGTGTTTGTTAATCAATTCAAGATAGATAGTCAGACATTCAGTCAATTACTAAGTGCCTTCAAGCTGATTATATGAATACAAGCTATGTGCAATGATAGCTGCAACTTCCATTTATAGTCAGCAGAACCTCAACAAGTAAACTGCCCGATACATTATGCTTATTGTTGTTATTATTTCTAATCTACGAAAGGCGACTCCAGAAACAGCAGCAGCAGCAACATACCATAGTAGGTTACGTTTTTGGAGGATTGACAAGCAGAGTCAAGCAGACAGCAGGAAAAGAGAAAGACCCCAGTGCTGATGGATTGATTCAGTAAGGGAAGTCACAGACCTCAGTTTGCAAGGTCTGAGCAGGGCTGTTGATGAACAGGTCTCATTCAGACCACTCATTCATAGCATGACCATAGCTGAAAGCTGACGTGACAGCACATAAATAGTGATGGGGTTTCTAACCCATTTTTTTTAATCAGTTGTCATCATCATCATCATCATCATCATCATCATCATCATCATCATCATCATCTCTCTCTCTCTCTCTCTGTGTGTGTGTATGTGTGTGTCAGTTTGTATATATATACATCTAGAGTAACCAATGGTCAGGCATTTTAACTCTCAACATCTCATCCTCTCTGATTTTCTGGAGTTCTGGAATTTCTGGATTCACCAGCTTAAGATCCTAACATCAGATATCCTCAGTCCAGAAGATAATGCCATGATCCACTGAAGGATGGTGAAAACAGAGTGTCCTAAACTGCCACCTTGGATGCAGTTCAGTTTCATCTTTAGCAACTAAAGATCAGCCTTCCATCCTTTTGTAGGTTGGTAAAATGAGTACCCAGCATTGGGGGCAATTGGCTTACACGTTGTAAACTGATTAGATACTGCTTAGTTCTGTATGAAGCTGAATAGAAATGAAAATGCTATGGCTATTGCTAATTAAAGAGAACAGAAGCTGATTATTTTTTGTTCATTTTGTGTTTTCTAGTTCTTTTTTGTTAATCAGTTCAGTTCAAGATAGATAGATATGAGAGACAGACAGTTGTTGTGTGCCTTCAGTTGATGCTGATTTAGGCATTTCTTGGCAAGATTTCTTAAGAGGAGGTTTGACATTGCCTTCCTGTAAAGCTAAATACTGTAAAGGTGCCAGATCCTGTGTGATTTTGTAAATTAAGCAGGATCAGCCCTTGTTAGTACCTGTGTACTAGAACTAGTTTGCACTGGTACTAGTACTAGGTGCTATAGGCTATATTTCAAAGGAAGGAACTGGAAAAAACCACCTGGGAGTATTTCTTGCTTCAGAAAACCCTATCAAATTAATGGGGACATCATATCTTGACCGGTGACTTGAAGACAATTACCACAGACACAAGGCTGAGAGTGTGCGACTTCCCAAAGATCACCCAATGGGTTTCCATGGATTAGTGGAGGTGTGATTAGGCCTCCTAGATTCCTAATCCTCCCTAGATTCTCTCCTCATTCTGCATCTCATCATCTGAGCTTTGGGTGATCTTGCAACCCTTCACATATAAAAAAGAGCCCTGGTGGCACAGTGGTTAAATGCCAGTACTGCAGCCACAATGTTGTGAATTCGATCCCAGGGCTCCAAGGTTGACTCAGCCTTCCATCTTATTGTTGGTTGGCAAAATGAGTGCCCAGGTTGTTAGGGGCAATTGCTTACAGATTATAAACCGCTTAGAGAGTGATGAGTTCACTATGAAGCAGTACAGAAATGTAAATGGTATTGCTATTGCTATTGCCACATATATCTACGTAAGAACCACGATGAAGGCTACTGGGTAATCAGGGAAAGCCAGGACACCAGTTACCAGGAAAACCTACATTTTGATTCACTCAGTAAACAAAATGTTCCATACTCTGTTTGACCTAGTCCTTATGTATGGTGTAAGAAGACCTCATTGATTTCTATATATGCAAGAGCCGATGGACAGAAGTATTGTCCTCATTTGGATTCCTTCCCTTCAGCACATCAAATAAATTTGCACACAGTCATGACCAACAATAGCAGACGATAGAGCAAAAATCTGAAGTGAAGCTACAGCTGCCGCTGCCGCTTAAGCAATTTTGCTTTAAAAACCACATTTGGTAAATTTCAAACTTAATTGGTTCCTTCAAGGTCAGGAGCATGTGCCAGTTCACAAAGGTGGCATCGGCAGATGAAAAGGTTTTTTTTTTTTTTAATAATGGGAGTGCTGGTGGAGAAAATGTCATGTTATT
>NW_024806406.1:0-4039 GCF_019175285.1 Sceloporus undulatus | reverse complement strand
TAAAACACTAATTTGTGACTGACCCTAAGTACATGAGTTTTCTTTTAGAAATACCCAGTGCAGAGCCCTTTGTTGAAACTGGAATTTATACTGGATCACTTCCACACTTCAGAATTATAGTGCAATGAATCAAGTTTAAATCCTATGTCTTAATCCTGTGAAATCCTGGAGTTTGTAGTTTGGTGACATGCTAGAGCTCTGTGAGTGGGAATTCTAAACACTCCTTGAACTGCAAATCCCAGAATTCAATAAGGTGGAACCATGGGAGCTGCAGTGGAATTATAGTACCATAATTCTGTAGTGTGAAAGGGACCCTGCTATGAAAGGTTACCAGAGAAAAAAAACTTTACTAGCTTTGTAGGCAGAGCAGATTTCAATATGTGTTGCTTGTTATTTGGTTCAATGAGAAGCAACAACTGCTGAAACTCCCTCTTCTATGCAACCATTAAAGGTTTGGTAGCCCTCTCCAGTTTTCAGTCTGACAGCTCTATGCTGTAGGAGATAGGGGGCTTCTTCCCTTTACTGTCCATTATAGTGATGATTCCAATAGAGATTACATATGGAAATTAACTCGCATTAGAGAAAACAGATGCTCCAACTCTCTGTTTGAGACAAGTTGTAGGGGGTCTGATTCAATTTGGAAAAACATCTTTAGGTAAAGATATTAAAACTTCATAATCTTCATGGCAAAGTATCAGTCCCAATTGTCTATTCCATGTACTAGTGTGGGAGAGGGAAATCATGTTCCCAAGGGCAGGGAACATATGTAGTTTGCCCTTTACTTGCTTAGAGTTGGATTGTTAAATTTTAAGACTGCTAAGTCTAAACCTCAGCTTACTAGATGAAATAAAGGTCAGGGCTCTTGTACCTTTATGGCTGTGTAGAAAAGAAATAGTGATCTGAATATTCTGTGAGACCAGAGAGAGAGAGAGAGAGAGAGAGAGAAGTTTTTGGCTACCCTCCTTCTTCGAGTACAACATGGACTCATAGATCTCCTGTTCTTCACTGGCTGAACTGGCTGTCAGCTATTTTGTTTTTCAAAAACCTGTGCCCAAATAGAAAATTGAGAAGATTTTTCATGTTGGCTTATTATTCTTTCTGGGTTCCACCACAAAACTAGGGTTCTGTTATTCATCTTATTGTTCTATCTGTACTCACTAACAAAGCTAGGGTTCTCTTAAGCAGTGTATTATTTTTCTGGCCTTCAGGATTCTCTTATGCAGCTTATTATTCTACTACAAAGCTAGGGTTCTCTTATTCAGAATATTATTCTGCCTAGGTTCCACTGGAAAGCCTAGCTTACTTCATGGTTCATTGTGTATTTATAATAGTTTGGTTTAATGTAAAGGTCAAGGAGCAAAATCCACATACTAGTTGTGATCAGCCAACCCACAGAGTTAAATTTCATTTCTCACTGACTCCATGGATATTCCAGTGGAAGGCAATGATGAATCTCCTCTGAACAGTCTTACCAAGAAAATCCCATAATAGGGTATGCCTTAGAATTGCCATAAGTTGGAAATTACTTGAAGGCACACAACAACAATAACAGCTATCTACCTGTTCTGATTTACTTAGTCTGGAGATGCCAGCAGTTCAACCGTGGACCATCGGTATGGAAAGAGTGAGTTTTGCTGTTCAGCTGCAGCATCTCCCTAGCTAGCTAATACATCTATGCCTATAGCTCATTTAGCATTCACTTGATATTAAAACTGTATAATCAGAAAGTGTATCCTGTGGATTGAAAAAGTAATGCAGCCAGGCAGAAACCTATGGAGCGAACACACATCTGAGAAATGAATTAAAGTCATGAACAAAAGCAAAAATCAGTGGCAATGCATGAGAAGTCTGGTAAAAGAAGCAATGGGAAGAAATCAGTCTGAGTAGAGTTGACTCAATCAGGCACTATATAAGAGAGCTCAGTGGTTGGTCTAAAACCTGAAGTGATTTTCTGCTTCATAAAAGTTAGTCCTTCATGACAGATAGTGCTAGGAAAAATGGGAACCAAGAATAATTTGAATGCAGTTCAGTTTTCAAAAGATAAGAATTTAGAGACAGACAATATTTAGGACTCTTTCTTGTGGCTCTCACATGACTGTAACAACAAATGGTATTTCACTGACATAACAGTGAAGTCCTATTCCTATTTTGATATACAGTATTTGCTCATGCTATGAAAGACACAGCTATCTCAAATTCCATGTTTAGTTCTCCCAGTATTCAGAGATTTCATCGTGATTTTGTCTTGTTGAAGAAACTATCAAAACAATCCTAACTAGGAATGTTATTCCAAAGGGATTTTGTAGCATCTTTGAGACGAATAGTGCAAAAGAAGTTGTAGCATAAGCTGTAATAGACTTGGTCTACTTCCTCAGAATGCAGTATTCCATTCTGATACTGGGCAGCTGTTCTCACATGCATCCCATTGTGCAGCCCAGCCTAGCCAACACCATCATGGGTCACTTCACTCTCAGGTCAGATCTCAGAGGCACAGGACTCACCACGGCATCAGAACAGAAGGCTAAGTATTGGGGAAGGGCAGGGCAACACTAGAGCCAGGCTACTCCATAGAAAGCCCTCGGAATATTCCGGCCATTGCTCACAGGACTTCAGATAAAGTAAAGAGAATGTGAAACCCTACTCCTCTCATTTGTCTCTCAGACCACACCTTTCCCAAGCCACGTCTAGTGGATATTTTTATTATTTCATTTTAGTATTATTATTTGTCTAAAAGCAAGGAGAATTAAAGTATAAACCTTTAGTTTCTGGGGAGTCAGCTCAAAGCTAGGAGTGAAGCTTTGGTCATGCCCATAAAAGAACTTTCATGGTAAACCCAAGATGTCTATCCCTTTCCTTTATGGACTGGTGGTCTGAGCTGATAGAAGGAAAGTTTTTATCTGTTTTTCAGAAACAATAATCACTTTATTATCTATAGAAAGATAATACTTTTCAGTGAGAAGACTGACATATTTACAAGAGACTACTATTAATTTTTTGCTGGGCCTTGGATTAAGATGGAACACCTACCTCATGAGCCTGCCCATCAACTGAGATCTTTTTGTGTAATTGCCCCCTTCAGTTCTTAGATAGTTAGTAGTAATGTTTTATTCAGTGTATTCTACTGTATTACATTGCACTGTATTTTATTGTATTATATAATTTAATTTATTTAATAAAAAATGATATAAAAATGCAATCCCACTGAACACTGAGGCGGGTTACAGACCGCCATTTAGGACGCACTCTGTGCATTCTAGGGTTAGGAAGGGGCATCCTAGGGTTAGGAAGGGTTGCCCCTTCCTAACCAGCCCTGTTCCCAACACGCGCGGAGCGCGTCCTAAATGGCAGCACCCATCCACATGGGCACTGCCATTTTTACGTCTTGGATGCACAGTGTCCAGACATGGCGCACTGGAAGTGATGCCGCGAGGGCGCGCTTCATCCCTCGCAGCGCCACTTCCGCGTTTTGAAAAGGAGCGCCATTTCGGCGCTCCCTTTTCACTGCGGCCGGAAGCCTCACGGTCTGGCCGCTGGGGCTTCCCTCTGCAGCGACTGGTGGCAGCGGCAGACTGCCCGCTTTAGGGCGGTCTGTAACGCACCTGAGTCTAGATCTTCTTGTAGGTAGCATAAAGAGCCATTTCAGCTGTCATGATGAGTCTTACCCACCCAGCTACCTTCTTCGATGCCAGCACAATGGGCCTTTTTTTATCTCACCACTACCACCAATTATGGGAAGGTGAGACTCACCCACTATCTATTGTGCCCCAAACCTAAAAGACTTTTCTCAGTGTTGGTAGTATTTTAATGTATATCTGAAATCACTTCAGACAGCTGCTTGTTGAAACAAGGTAAAAAATTGTTTGCAAGTCAAGTTGAATACAGTATCTTTTTTAGTGGATGGTGTTCACAATGGATACGGTGTATAAATACTTTATTAGTTTGACAGTTTAGTTTGTCTTTGTAATTATTTCTTTACAGCTTTATATATGTTCCCTTACAGGCTACACTTTAACAGAACCTTTATTAAACCTTTGTATCA
>NW_024806405.1:1757-4039 GCF_019175285.1 Sceloporus undulatus | reverse complement strand
TGGCTCTGCTGAAGTCTGCAGGACAACATTTTTAATTTAAACTTTTTATTTTATTAGTAATTTATTTATTTTTATTAGAAATAAAAACCATACAGAAAACAAGCAGATAAACTTGGTACAGTACATACCAAAAAAAGCTTGGTTATACTAAAATACTATGCTAATTTACCTTCCGGGAGAATATCCTGTACCTCTTAATCTTTGGAGTATTTAGTTCCCTAGATATAGTCATGATTGATTCAATCCTTGATTCCACATATTCCTCTTTAATATATACTATCGTTCTCAGAGGCAATTAATAATTTAATGAAAGACTGAACTATACTGCCCAGGAATGCAAAACCTAAACTTTCATTAAGTACTGCAACTGAATCCTCTTTTTTAATCCATTTTTAATGATGTTTTCTCTTTAAAGATAATTTTACCCTTAGCAAATTTCAGGTTGCGTCAGTAGAAGTATAGTGTCTAGATCAAGGGAAGTCATAGTGCCACTCCATTCTGCTTTGGTCAGGCCCCACCTGGAATATTGTGTCCAGTTCTGGGCATCATAATTCAAAAAGGACATTGAGAAACTGGAGCATGTCCAAAGGAGGATGACTCAAATGGTGAAAGGTCTGGAAACCATGAAGCCCTATGAGGAAAGACTTAGGGAGCTGGGTATGTTTAGCCTGGAGAAGAGAAGGTTAAGAGGTGATATGAGAGCCCTGGTTAAATACTTGAAAGGATGTCCTATTCAGGAAGGAGCTGACTTGTTTTCTGCTGCTCCAGAGAAGAGGACATAATGGAGCAATGGATGCAAGCTGCAGGAAAAGAGATTCCACTTAAACATTAGGGGGAACCTCCTGACAGAAAGGGCTGATCAACAGTGGACACACTTTCTCAGAGTCTCCTTCCTTGGAAGTCTCTTTAAACAGAGAGTTTAAGAGTTTGATGGAGTTTGATGGAGAGTTCCTGCATGGCAGAATGGGGTTGGACTGGATCAGGTCCCTTGGAGTCTCTTCCAACTATGATTCTAACATATATGTCTACAAATAGAAAGTTAGACTGTCTGGAGACAGAAAATGGAACCAAATAACAAAAGAAGTGAAGAGACCCAGAAGGTTATTGTTTGGTTTCTCTTGAGTTTGTTACAGTGTTTGGGTGGCTGTTTGTATCTGGTGTTAGGTTTGTTTTTAAATGTTCTAGGAGTATATCTCTATCTATCTATCTATCTATCTATCTATCTATCTATCTATCTAAATCTAAATGCATGCTTCTTTGCCTTGTTCCAAATAAAAACTGAAAACACTAGTATAAATATCATTTGTAATGCCTTTTAGCCTTGCTCCAAATGGGGAACACTCCCAAAGAGAAGCCAAAAGCAGTCCTCTGGGTTTCAATCCCTGCTTCTTGGCCTGGATCCAAAGGGAAGCAACTGCAAAATGACAAAATGTAACAAAATAAATCACAAGCTTGCACCCTCCTCGAAACCGAAATCCCTGCTTCTTTACTTGCAAAAGGGAGGAAGTTAGAAAGGAAAAGCTACACTCCTTCTTCTCCATGTAAAGCCTTGCTCCTTTGCCAGGCTGCAGAAGGGAGGGAATATGGCCAAGACCATCCCTCTCCCTGGAAGTAAGTGTGTGCTGCTTTATGGCCCTTCTTGGGACTCTTTCCTCCAGGGCAGAAGGCTGGAATGGAGGACAGGGCCTGGGCAAGGAGGACGCAGAGGGCAGGGGCTCCAGCATCAGCATCATCACCAGCAGCATCATCGGAAGAGGCGGGGCCTGAGCCTAAGAGCCGGGAAGGATGGCCCTGGAAGAACAAGAGGAGGAGCAGCAGAAGGAGAAGGAGCAGGAGCTGCAGCCCCAGTCCAGGGGCTCTGCTGGGAGTCAGGGCCAAGGAGGGCTGCTGAGCAGGTAAGGAAGGCCTCCTTCCTTCCTTCCTTCCTTCCTTCCTTCCTTCCTTCCTTCCTTCCTCCCATCTCTTCCATTGTTCTGCCCCCCACCTTGGCCCACCCTTTGCCCTCCTTTCTCCCCCCCCCCCCCCCCCTCTTTTGCTCCTCGCCCCCCCTTCCTCCCCCCCCCTTGCTCCCCCCCCCCCCCCCCCCCCGGCACCCCTCTACTCTGCCCATCCTTTGCCCTCCTTTCTTGCCCCCTGGCACCCCTCTCCTCTGGCCTCCTCCTCCTCCTCCCTTGGTGCCCTGACTGCCAGCCTTCCTCCATCCGCCTCCCTCCCTGGGCAGCCCATCATCCCCTCAGCGTCCAGCCGGCTTCTCCCAGGCCTTGCCCAGCCAGGTGCCAGGG
>NW_024806405.1:0-1657 GCF_019175285.1 Sceloporus undulatus | reverse complement strand
AGGAAGGTGCCTCAAAGGCTGGCAGGAGGCGAGAGCACCGCCCTTGCAGGCTCTTCTGGGCCCAGACCAAGGCAGCCCTGCAAGGCCTTGGCCAGCCTGCCAGCCTGGGCCTGGGCATCCAGGTGGCATCCCTGGCTCTCCGCGGAGGCTCAGGATCGGAGGCCTAGGGAGGCTGTTTCTCTGGATGACAGCCCCAGAATCCCCAGCTGGGAATTTGTAGCACTACAAGCTTTGCTACCCTCAGGGGAGGCCATTTGGCTTTTGAAATGGTGGACAGAATACAGCCAGCCTGGCAGACTGGCTTCTGAATGTTGGGCTCTGGGGACCAAGGCGCAGTCCCCAGCTCAGCCATACAAACCCATTGGGTGACCTTGGGCCAGTCACACTCTCTCAGCCTCAGTGGAAGGCAAGGGCAAGCCTCCTCTGGACCAATCCTGCCACAAAACCCCCACAGGAGGTTCCTCTTAGAGTTGCCACAAGCCAGAAAGAGCTTGAAAGTGTACAACGACGACGACGACGACGATGATGATGATGATGATGATGATGATGATATCCCACTTTTCCCCTAAGCTGGGACATAAGACATCTTACAAATGAAAACAGTACAGTGAAAACAGAATTATACTAGCAAAGGACTCAAACATCAGTCACTAAGCCACATCTGTGACTATTGTTGGGTGCCGTCAAGTCGTTTCCAACTGATGGCAACTCTGAGGAGTTTTCTGAGGCTGAGAAGGTGTGACTTGCCCAGGGTCTCCCAGCGGATTTCCATGGCCAAGCGGGGAATCCTCCAGAGTTGTAGTCCAACACTCAGACCACTACACCACACTGTCTCTTGCCATATAGGTGTCTGATGTTAATTTTATCTGGTGAGTGTGAGGTCCAGGTTTATTATTATTATTTCTTGAAAGCAATACTAGAGAGATTTGACAGCAGGGCCTTGGAAGCTCAAGTGTGTGCTGGAGAAGCTTCCCGCAAGACCATCAGGTTTGCAGATAGGAATTCTAGTTCCCTCTAGTCTAGTTCACGTTTGGCATGCAGGATGTCTCAGGTCAGTGTAGCCAGCGATGCCCAAGACCTTGGTGAGCTGGTTTTGGTTGATGATACCTGGCAAGATAGACTGGTCTGGTATCAGGAGCTTCCAGTGTTCCTTCCCAGAGCTCAGGGCAAGTTCCTTTGGGGGATTCTGGGAGTTGTTGTCCAAAGGTGAGGAACTTATCAGATCTCAACAGGGACTGGTTTAGCAATCTCTTCTGTGTGACTAGTCCGGATTAAGCTGCGATGACTGCTTTGAATGTTGGCAATCTGGTACAGTGAGTGGCAGCAAAATGGGAAGAATAGATTGGAGATGATGATGATGATGATGATGATGATGATGATGATGATGATTTTCATTTGCTTTCTTTCTCCTGGAAGAGACCAAAGATGGCTCACAGGTAAAAAAAAACATTTCAGAAAGCGTTACAATAAAACATTTACAATCATCTGAAAACCATATAAAAGCTGCCTCATTCCAGGTTGTACTCTTTGTTCATCTTGCTGAGTATTGTTAGCTGTAGGCAGAGAGATTTTTTCAGTGCCAGATTTAAGCGGAAACTCAAAATCAGACTTTGTGTAATAATGCCATGGGGGCTCCTAGGATTGCAGTGGTTTGGGT
>NW_024806404.1:0-4039 GCF_019175285.1 Sceloporus undulatus | reverse complement strand
TCATATTTTTTTCTCTCTTCTGTTTTCTGTACATTCTGTGATTTTTTATCCTGCATGCACAGCAAAGTGCACATGAAATTATGCAATGAATTAATCTTGCTGTTGAAAAAAAAACCCATTACCAGAGTGGGAGGGATTTCAAATACTTTAAACTCACCGTAATGTCCCTGTGGGGCCCTCTGTCCGTCCACAGCCATGTTTACGTATAAGAGCAGTCAAATGTTTAAACAGACTTAGCTGTGTGTTAATTAAAGCAACAGTTATGGTCTGATTTCCGGCTTGATTTTCCAGTAAGGTAAATGAGCGACTTGTATTGGTTTAAGCAGGAAAATCAAAGCAAATGCTTTCTTTCCCTCTAAAACTTAATTTCTTGTTGCTGAAATGTGTCATTTTGACAGCTCTGGAGTATGGAATCCTGTATTTATTCACTGAAAGAGCCAGCCAGCCAGTTCTCCCCCATACCAAAGCACAGTTGGATTTGCAAAGAAGTACGGGCTGTAGCATGGGAAAGTCAAAAAGAGAGGAAGAACATCTAAAGAGCCACCTGGTTGTAGTGGTTTGTGTATTATTATTATTATTATTATTATTATTATTATTATTATTATTATTATTATTATCCTTTATTTATAAAGCGCTGTAAATTTACACAGCGCTGTACATACAATCTTTTTAGACGGTTCCCTGCCCTCGGGCTTACAATCTAAAAAGACGTGACACAAAAAGAGAAGGGAGTGGTGGTGGGGAAGGGGATGAGGGCCAGCAGTTCTTCTCTACCTCCGAGGCCTGGACCAAGGCAGATGGACTGGAGGGAGGACTTGGCTTCTTGGAGCTAGCCTACCTCTCTCTCCCTCAAGATTGTGGCCGAAGGGAGGGCTTCTCTCTTGTTTATTTGTTCTCCCCTTCCAGCAAAAAATATAACTCACTTTCTTTCATGGACAGAATCAGATTTTGGTCCCTTTCATTTTCTGTTTCTTCCTTCAAAAAGAAACCAAATTTGGTCCAAGAATATCCTGCATCTACTCACTATTATGCAGCTGAAACATCTTATCTTCTTCTATTGTTACTAGAAGCAGAATGGATAAGATGCTTCAGATGCAAAATAATGCAGGCGCATGATATTATTGGCCAAAAGTCTGGATTCCTTTTGAAAGAGGAGACAGTATAGTAAGTGTACAATGAGCTTAGGTTTGCTAGAGAGGTCAAAAACAATTAAAGGAGTGATGTCCAGGTGTATCAGACTAGGAGTGGGGGACCAGGGTTCAAATCCTTGCTCAGCCATTGAAACGCACTGGGTGAGATTGGGCAAGTAACACTCTCTCACCCTCAGAGGAAAGCAATGGCAGACACCCCACTGAACCATATTGACAAGAAAATCCTCTGACAGGTTTGCTTTAGGATCTCATAAGTTACAATGACCTGAAAGTACATAGCAACCACAGCCACAGCAACTGGTTGCAACTATATCCAGTAAGTCAAAACCAGTTCAAACTATAACAATGATAAGGAGATTTAAATGACAATAATATAAAACAGGGTTGGACAACTTCTCAGGGATGGGCGTTCCCATTGGATTCTTCCTCCAATTCAGTAGAGGTTGGTTTTGTCACAACTAAAATTTGAGGCTCTCACCAATTTGGTTGTTGCCCAAATTTAGCAGAAATTACATTGGGTCTTTATGGTGCTGGAGGGTGACAGAACACCTTCCAACCACATAAAGCCCTTTTAATCTGCAAGGCAGAGAGCCATCTTCCTTTCCTTGAGGTGAAGGAAAGTCAGAAAGACTGGGAGGAGTGGGTTACATACCTAGTCCCCCCTGGTTGTGTTGGTGGTGGCAGCAGCAGCAGTGCAAGTTTCACTAATGGCAGCATCCAAGAGAAGCAGTGGGACTTGCAAAAATTGTCATGGGAGGCCCAGTGGTTGCATCTTGCTCATTTCTGCTGTTAGCCTTGAAATGGAGACCCTGGCACATGAGGACTTAGGCTCTGCACTCTTGTATGAGCTTTCCAAAAGAGGGAACTGCTGGCCTGCTTGAACACCCCAATGCAGATGGTCAAATGGCTCTTCTGTGCCTTCTGCTTCCAGTACTTGTTAGTTGACACAAGGGATTTTCATCTTGCCCCCTGACCTGATTCCTCCGTCTGAAGAATTCCCTGCTTTAGTGATGACAGAGCTGCTCTCAGATTGTCCACACCCACTTCACTTCCAGACTGACAACCCTGAGACAGCATTTCCATTATAGGCTAACTTTTAGCAGTAACTGCAGCATAGAACCTTTGTTGTTGTGAAGTTGAAGGCTTTCATGGCTGGCATCCATAGTTTTTTGTGGGTTTTGGGGCTATGTGGCCATGTTTTAGAAGAATTTATTCCTGACGTTTCGCCAGCATCTGTGGCTGGCATCTTCAGAGAAATCTTCTCTGAAGATGCCAGCCACAGATGCTGGCGAAACATCAGGAATAAACTCTTCTAGAACATGGCCACATAGCCCGAAAAACCCACAAAAAACCTTTGTTGTTATTGTTGTTGTTAACTGCCTTTGCATCAGTCTCCACCCATAGTGACCCTGTTGATGAGACATCTCCCCTGTCCTCCACTGCTCTGCCCAACTCCTGCAAACTCATACTCGTGATCTCTTTCATAGAGTCCATCCATCTAGAATGTAGCCTTCATCTCTTTCTACTTCCCTCCACCTTTCCTAGCATTATTGTTTTTCCCCCCTAGTGATTCATATCTTGTCATGATGTGTCCAAAGTACGCCAGCCTAAGTTTTGCCATCTTGGCTTCTAGGGAGATTTCTGGCTTGATCTGCTCTAGGACCCATTTGTTTGTCTTTTTACTCTTCAGCACTTTTCTCCAGCACCACATCTCAAATGAATTGATTTCCTTCCTATCTTCTTTCTTAACTGTCCAGCTCTCACATCCATACATGGTAGTCGGGAATGCAATGGCTTGTATGATTCTAACTTTTGTGCTGAGTTGTATATCTTTGCATTTTGGGATCTTTTCTAGTTCTTTCATAGCTGTCCTCTGCATTTGTAATTTTCTTCTTCTTCTGCAGCCCTCATTCCTATCAGTGTCCGATTCCAGATATTAAAACTCTTTCACTATTTCTCTTTTCTCATTGTCTAGTTTGAATTTACAGCATGTAAGTTCTCTGTGGTCATTATTTTTGTTTTCTTTATATTCAACACTTTGTACAGAGAACTATTTGGAAGTAAGTTCCACAAAAGGTCCAGCATGCATTCAGACCACAAGTCAGTGTATGAGGTCAGGAAGTGCTGTTTCTGAAGCTTGCTCAAGTAATGTTAGTCCATAGCTACCCAACATCTACAACAGTCTTCTCAATGCCCAGAACTGTCACAAAAGCTTTGGCCTAACCCTTTAATCTCCATATCTAACTAACTAAAAGCCAAAATACATTTATTCATATTCACCCATTATCTCCCTTCCTCCACCCATTTCTCTTTTTCTTACCTTCCTATCCTTTCTTTCCTTCCATGTTTACTCACTTTTACTACCAACATTTCAGTTGTGAACATCTTTCCCCCACTATAAATTTGCTATGAGACCCTTCCGTTCCATTTCTAATACTGTATATGTACCTTAGTGGTGGACCACATATATTCTGAAGCCAAAGGGCCATTTTCTTTATTTATATAGTCAGATAAATCCAACTAAAAACACTATGGGAGTAGATTTTGCTTTTGATGTAGACCACCTGTGTCTCATACTCATTCTCAAAGTATATTGGAAAAGTTTCCATTGTACTGATGGAGTGATAAGATATGTAATGTTGACATTTTTCTATGTTTCTCTTCTCTAAGCAATGGCAGAATTGATAGTTTAATGCTCTTTAAGAAGAGCAAAGGGAGATATGTTTGGAAGAGTTCTATAAATGGGAGAAGAGAGAGGAAGAGGGGTGGAAGAAAGAGAAAGAGGGAGAGAGAGAAAGTATTTTCCTAACTGAAATGTGTAGACTTTTTAAACACAAAAATTTGGTGGAGTGGGAGGAGAAAGAAAGTTCTCCATTTTCCTTTCGTCT
>NW_024806403.1:0-4040 GCF_019175285.1 Sceloporus undulatus | reverse complement strand
CCCCCCCCCATGTCAGCACTGTCTTGCCGACATGGAATTTTTATTATTTTTATTGAATTGTTTTTAACGTATGGTTTTGTTATTTATATTGTTATTTCTTGTTGTTCACCTCCCTGATTTTCAGAAGGGCGGTATACAAATAAAATATTATTATTATTATTATTATTATTATTATTATTATTATTATTATTATTATTATTATTTGGATCCTGTGAGCCTTTAAGCCTAGTTACCAGGTTGCCAGGGGAGTGTCCGTCTCCCCAGAAGGGGCTTTGGGGTCCCTCCATCTCCCTCCTCTTGGATTTGGCCTATATTTGGGCTCTTCTTTTCCCCCCAAACAGAGCCCCCTCCCCCCAGAGAAAACTCACTGCAAAATAATGTTTCTAATGCAATTGAAGCCTATGCTGTGTGATTTTCTTTATTTGACAAAAAATCTCCCCCAAATGAGGCATCAGAAGGGAGGGTCTCTCCTCTGCCCCACTTTCCAGGAGGAAGGGGGCTCCTCAAACCCCTTTTTACCTTCAGATCCCCCTCCCTTCCATGGCCATGCCTCTCTCCAAGGGTCCCTCCTTCCCTTTTCTCATAATAACCTCCCAAGTACCTGGGCCCCAAGGACCCGCCGAAGGAGGAGGCAGGGAAGGAAAGAGGGAGAGGTGGACTGGCAGGTCCCCTGCCTTTCTTTCGAGGAAGATCGGGGTTTCATTCCTTCTTACAACACCACAACACCCCCCAGAAGACCCTCCAGCCAATCCTTCAAACGAACAAGGGCTCTCCCCCACTTCCCTCTCTTAGAGCAGGCTGTGAGGGCAGCAATGGCTTCAGAGGCTGAAACTCTGCATGCACATTAGCAACCAAAGGCCCCTCCTGAGTATGCGCAGGGATTGCAAGACCCGTGCTGCTGCTGCTGCTGATGATGATGATGACTCTTGGCCTTTGGAGGAAGGGAAGGAGTACGCCCTTCCTTCTATCCTTATTCCTTCCTTCCAGAATGGAGCCCAAACAGCGGAGCTGGACTCAGGAGAGAAAGGCTGGGAAGGCTCTGCTTTGTACATATAACTCTGTTTCTCTGAGTGTGTGTGTGTCTGTGTCTATCTATCTATCTATATGTGTGTGTGTGTGTGTGTGTGTGTGTGTGTGTGTGTATTTGCCTCTGTTCTTATGGCTGGGAATGGAGCTGAGGACTGAGGAGAGAAGAAAGTGTCAATTTTGTGCAAATTCACAACTTCTGTCCATCAATGAGTCCAGTGTGTTGAAACAGCAAAGAACTTTATTAAGAACACATAGTGAGAAATTCAGCTTTTAAATCAGAGCTGCCCTTCCCAAGCCAAAGAATACATTAAATCCCTAAAACCAAACACTCCAATCTCTTCCAAACATAGCCCCCACTTCCAATTCCCAAAGTCTATGCCTCATGGGTAAAAAAGCCCCCTTTGCCATGCCCAAAAACTAGCCCTCTTTATGTTAATACCAACTACCAACTTTCTTCATCCAACATCCCACAGATTCCAAAAGCTATTATTCCCTTAACTATTCTAGACAGCTGCAGCAAATCCCAGCCCTCTATCTAGCTAACCTATTCCACAACCCATAATCCCCAGCCAAATTTATAAACTAAAGCAAAGAAATATACCAATTAAAACCAAAACTTAACAACATATAACTTTAAAACTTAAACAGACATATCGACAGACAAACCTAACACACGAAATCACAAGGGCTTTTTCTTATCGTCAGTGGATTGAAAATATATTCTTCGTATTCCTTCTTGAGAAAAATAATGTCATTTCACTTCTGGGATCTGTGTGGCTTCTCTCCTGTGTGGCCTCTCTGATGTCTCACTAGGTTTGGCCTATGAGAAAAACATTTCCCACAATGCTGGCATTTGTATGGATTCTCTCCTGTGTGGATTCTCTGATGCATGACAAGGACTGATTGGTAGGCATAACTTTTCCCACAATGCTGGGATGTGTATGGATTCTCTCCAGTGTGGATTCTCTGATGTATCACTAGGTTTGATTTCAACAAAAAACATTTCCCACAATGCTGGCATTTGTATGGCTTTGCTCCTGTGTGGACTCTCTGATGTGTCACTAGGTTTGGCCTCTGAGAAAAACATTTCCCACAATGTTGGCATTTGTATGGATTCTCTCCAGTGTGGACTCTCTGATGTATCACTAGGTATGACTTCCAAGGAAAACATTTCCCACAATGCTGGCATTTGTATGGCTTTGCTCCTGTGTGGATTTTCTGATGTATGACAAGGATTGACTTATAAGCAAAATGTTTCCCACAATGCTGACATTTATGTGCCTTCTTTCCTCTGTGGAGTCTCTCATGACTCAAATGTTCTTCTGTAAAGAAGGACAATGACAGATAAGACTGAAAATCAGAGTTAAGAGAGGAGGGTGTTACCTCATGCTTAAGCCCTGATTAACCCCTCCTTATTTGAGATTAAATTATTAAATTTGCTGTGAGTAACCAAAGCATGACCCTGCTGCTTATGCCCCCAAATCCATGGAAGATTGTATCCTTACTCATAGTAACTAGCAAAGAAGAGACTGGATGGGGACTGCCATGAGGGAATCAGTCGAAGCAGATAGTCAAAGGACTGTTGAAAAAATATTCCATGAAACATGTGCAAAAATATTTTGATTGACAGGTGGCATCATATCCTGTGAGACTGCCATAGAATACAGAGTTAGAGCCCAAGGCATGGTGCAAGCTAACTGCAGAGGTCACTTCATGCTGTTTGGCACCAGGATATGACTCCCAACCAATACAGTATCCAGCTCACATGCACACTGGTGTGGATTGGATTGGAGTTGTGTGTACAAGAGATGGTGAAGTTGAAGGAACTCGGAGAGGAGAGCTTGCACATATTTGTATTATTTTGTAACTCAAGATAGATATATTTTTAGTGTAAAAAGTAGTCAGTGCATTGCCAGTATTTATATCTGGATATTTGCTTTTGTACTCTGCTATATTATTGTTGAGCTGCATCTGGGAGTGTCACCCTCAGATTGTGCTGTATATTGGCTTGTGAACACGACAGGAATTCAGAGCCAAGAAGGACTGAGAGCCAGTGTGCTAATCCTTTTTGTCTGATTTATTTGCTCCAAGCACCCATTGCATTCAATTTGGTTTCAGACCATTCTTCCCCCCAGGACACATTCTAAAGCAATTTAAACCCTTTTGGACACTCGGTTTCTGCCCCCAAGCAACAATTACAGCATAAATATCTGCCCTGACTGGCTGTTCTTTGACTTCAGTCCAATTACAGACAGACAGTCTGTCGGTTTACGTGGCTAAGCACCTCAATGCAGCCGCCAACCCCACTTGTTGTATGAGCTCCTGACTTCTCTTCCCATTTTGAACTCTCAGCAATTGGAATCAAGATCCACCTAGGTAAAGTATTACCATTATGAAAGTCTTACATCTCTTGACCACTCCCATCTGTTATTTAGTTCTTGTGCGTGTGTGTGAACACTTACGTGTGTGTGTGTGTGTGTGAATTATGCTTTTCCCCTCAATAAAAAATAAAAAACTAGTTCAAATGCCTTTGGAGTTCTCTGTGCTTCCAGGCCTGGGATAGTTAAGCTGAATCCTGATGTTGCTCTTCCCCAACCAAACTTTATATCTCCTTTCAGCTAAGTAACAAATTCCCCTAAAAACACAGCACTTGCAGGAGTCCTCCCCAGACTACAGCATTCTGGGTAACAAAGGGCCTCTTGAACCAACCATGGAACTAAGCAAGCTCAGGTAGGAAAAGAAACATTAGAGAACATTGCCATTCTTCTCTAAGCCATTGCAGGGCCAACAGTGGGATTTTACCCAAGAAGTCTCTCCAGAGTCTCAAAAGGCCAGGAAACTTGGTCAGGGATGGGCTGAGGAGCATTTGGAGTCAAAAAGCATTTATCTCCATGGTTCCTTCCCACAAAGTCCGAGAATTGACAGTTTCGGATAGGATATTTAGAATCCTTAGAAAGTGGAGAGCAATAGTGACTCACTAAACTACAAACTCCAAGATTTCACAGAAAGCT
>NW_024806402.1:0-4040 GCF_019175285.1 Sceloporus undulatus | reverse complement strand
GTATTCCTGTATTGAGATTTTGCATGTGTATTTTAAATAAATAAATAATAAAAGCTTTATTTCTAGCCCGCCTTTCCAAAGATCAAGGCAGGTTACAGTGGTGGATTTTGCAATCCAACAACACACAAATTACAATAAAAACATTGTCAAAAAATTACAATTACACTATATAAAACAACAATAACAATAACAATTCCAAGCTAGCAGCGATGTAATAATGGTTGTAACAACGGTGAGGGGGAGAGGAATCACAACAGGGCTATTGGGGGTATGCCTGTTTGAAAAGATACGTTTTCAGCCCTTTTTTAAATTGGGCTAGGGAGGGGGTCGAGCGGAGCTCGTCGGGGATCGAGTTCCAGAGCTTAGGGGCCAAGGTGGAAAAGGCCCTTTGTGTAGCGATGGCTCGTCTAGCATCTGGAACTCTTAAAAGATATTTATCACCCGATCTGAGAGTGCGGGGCGGATTATATGGAGAGAGGCGGTCCTCTAAATACCCTGGGCCCAAGCCATTTAGGGCTTTATAGGTGATAACCAACACCTTGTATTGCACCCGGAAGCGAATAGGCAGCCAGTGAAGATCTTTAAGTACCGGTGTTATATGGCTGGCCCTGGAAGATCCAGTGACCAGCCTTGCTGCCATATTCGGAACCAGTTGAAGCTTCTGGGTTTGGTACAAGGGTTGCCCCATGTAAAGCGCATTACAGAAATCCAAACGAGAGGTTACCACAGCATGTACCACTGTTTCAAGGTCCCCCCGGCCCAGGTAGGGTCGCAGCTGGCGTATCAACTGAAGCTGATAACAGGTACTCCTGAACGTCGCATCCATTTACAGAGGTAAAATACAAATGCAAATTTTATGTAATTTGGTTAATTTTATTTGTTATTCATATGGTGTTATACAAATATCATTTGGCCATCTTTAGTAAATGTTCGTGTCCTCACACATGATGAGTAACATTCACTCCATGCTTTTTACACTTAATTAGGAAAAACTATTCTTTCCTTTGCTTCTACTCCTTCTTTTACAATTGTTCATTAACATTTTTACCTAGGAAACCTAGTTCTACCTTATCTGTTTTCCACTTACCAGCATTAGAATAGATATGTCTCCTGTATAATCTTAAAAAAAAATGCCAGGCACAGATGCTGGCGAAATGTCAGAAAGAAACTGTTCTAGAACATGGCCACATAGCCTGAAAAACCCACAAAAAACTATGGATGCCGGCCATGAAAGCCTTTGACTTCACATTTAAAAAAACTCTTCACAAAGAAGTGTCTTCATTATACTAAGAGTGTTGTTGTTGTTGTTGTTGTTGTTTACCATCTTCGAGTCAGTACTGACTTGTGGTGACTCTATGGATGAGACATCTACAAGACTCTATCATCCACTGCTCTGTTTCGGTCCTGTAAATTCATATCTGTGACTTCCCTAATAGCATCTTTCTATCTAGCATGCAGTCTTCCTCTCTTTCTACATCCTTCTACCTTTCCTAGGATTTTGTCTTTTCTAATGAGTCATGCCTTCTCATGATATTGCCAAAGTATGACAACCTAAGTTTGATCATCTTGGCTTCCAGAGTAACTTCAGGCTTGATTTGTTTGTGGATCCATTTGTTTGACTTTTAGGCTGACAATATCCTCAGCTCAGCACTCTTCATATGCAAACAGTACCCATCTTGTGGGGTCAACATACTGAGCTGCTTTTATTACAACCAATATGAAAATGTTCACAATTTCTGTCAAGCATAATACTGGAAAATAGTGTGTGTGTGTGTGTATAACCATCACAGTTTTGTATATAGAGAAATGGATATACATTTTCTCCAAGGTAAGCTCCATCATGCTTGCAAAGTGAACCAACCTGTTAAAGCAGCATCAGGATTTTTTTTTTTCGTAACAGAAAAGCAACAACACTTGGTGTGGTCACCCACATCTCTAGTATGGTATACTTAGTGAGCTGCTATACCTTCATATCTGGCCCAATATTTCATTTGGGCAGACAATATCAAATCTGCCAGATACCACTTCCTGCAAATAATAGCCAATATATAAACAACCACAGACAATGTGATGATAATGTTTGAGTGTTGAACTAGGACTCCAGGAAACAACAGTTTTAATCCCAACTCACCTATGGAAACCCACTGGGTGACCTTGGACGATCACACTCTCCCAGACTCAGAGGAAAGTAATGGCAAACCCCTTTGAATAAATCTTGCCAGGAAAACTCTGTGGTAGCTTTGCCTTAGGGTTTCCATAAACACACCCCACATTTGGCCTCCTCAAATCATACAGTCACATCTCCCACAGAGCATTTATAAAAGGCCTGAAATCACATTTCATTCAGTGCTTTCTCTGGGTTTAAGTCAAATGCATGGGACCCCATGTCCATGACAGGTATTTGGAAATGAATGTGCTACAGGAAAATGTGCATTCTGCAGTAAGCTTTGGCAAACCATAGATCTTACATTAGGTAGTGGGTCTGCCAGCAGCTGAGGCTATGAGTAACCTACTAGCCTGCAATTAGCTTAAGACGTGTGAGCTGACAAAACATATTTGCTTGAAAAATAGGCCCATGTGCATTGATATGTGCAAACTCCCAAACTGTGGAAACCGAGCATTATATTATGAGAATGATAAATGTCTTAACTGATGAAGGGCTGGCTGATTATTGTGACAACTAATTTGAAGATGGCTATGTGAGACCAGATGTGCACAGCACAAAGTAGTTAAACATATCTTTTGAGAATTGGAATTTAGAGGCTCATTCTGAAGTACTGTGGAATCTATTATAGTATAGATGTTGTTAATTGCTTGAGGTGTTGACTGGGATGTTTAGATCAGGTCTGTTAAAACATACAGGAGGCATTCCATTAGACATGGCTTAATTGATGTCTGACTTATAAGGTCATCTGTAAGAACAGTATCTATCAATGTTTAAAAAGAGAAAGAGTTCAAGTGGGAAGACAAGCCATTATATAGTTATTATTTACAGAGAATAAAGAAAATGGAGGGGAAGAATTCAGGGGACACGTGGGGCTCCAGCTGCTGCTGAACTGGCACACCCATCAGCCCTAGGCATCAAAAACAATTATGGGAGTTGCAGTCCAACAACATTGTGGGAACACTTCCTTCCCGTCCCCACTTTTAAACATTGTCAAATGTAAGGAATTATCTATTTCTGTGACAGAATCAAGTATGTCAGGGATGATGGGAGTTGTAGCTCTTCACCTCTGGCTCTAACTCACCACCTTGTTATGCACCGGCGCTGACCAGTTTTGGCCAGTGGTTAAAGCTTTGCTCTAAAGCAGCAGAGTTTCAGAGAATAGGCTGAAGACCCTGACAAACTCTCCAAGCCTTCTCACTCTTGCTCCACAGAAGTCTTCACACTTCTCCAGGTTCCTGCTGGCTCTTGTATCTTCACTCAAGACACCAGACAACTCAGTAGTCTTATATAAAAGATCTACTTTATTCTACTATATACAACAATCCAACAACTATCCACTCTACTCCACAACTACCCACAAAATACATTGGGAATCAAAGCAATTATTATAGTCATAGTAAAACACCACCCACTTAGCCAGTTTCCACCCAGTGGGCGTGTACATCCATTTTGATTGGTTTTCATAGTTCAGCCCATAATTAATGATTTCATCATTTCACCTTGTCCACTTAACAATTCTCAGGTGCTTTCAATTATACACTCTGCATTTCTGTCCTTGGCATTTAGGACTTGCTAATTACATTAGCTTTCACACCTGTGTGGCTTCTTAATTGCTTTTGCTTAGTCATAGTGACTCTCACATACATGTTTTATTTCCATCACTGTATATCCCATGTTGCATTTTCCTTAACATGCATACCTGATTATTTTTGGCAAAAAAAAAATATCATGTGCTAAGCTTTATAATGTATTTATTCAAGATTTCACCCCCAGTCATCTTGAGAATACAAAATGATTGGAGTATTGTTAACAATGGGGTTTAGAGATTTGATGTAGTAATAATAATAATAATAATAATAATAATAATAATAAT
>NW_024806401.1:0-4042 GCF_019175285.1 Sceloporus undulatus | reverse complement strand
ATTATTATTATTATTATTATTATTATTATTATTATTATTATTATTATACAGTGGGCCTTTGGTATCCACTGGGGTTTGGTTCCAGGATTTGGATTTTGTGGATAACAAAATCCATGGATGCTCATGTCCCATTAAATACAATGGCATAGTAAAATGGTGTCCCTTATATAAAATGACAAGATCAAGGTTTGCTTTGTAAAATGTATATCTTTTGGGAACATTTTCAAACCATTTGAATCCATGGGTAAAAAAAGCCATTGATATGGAGGCCTGACTGTATGTATTTTATTTATTTCTATTCTGCCTTTTCCCCAGTTCAGGACTCAAAGCAGCTTACGAGTTTAAAAAAAAAATACACATCATTGGAAATTCACAGGTTACAAAAGTTGAAACAGATTAAACAATAAAAAATGTAAAGCCACATTAAAACACATAACATTAGATGCACAGACACACTCCAGCACAACAATTAGTAGGATCCTGCACATTAGGTGAGAGTGGGTTTATGGAGTCACTCATCAAACGCTTGTCAAAACAAAACTTTGCTTGCTTGCAAAAAGAAAGTAGAGATGGTGCCAGTCTAACTTCTCTCCCAGATCTACTTGTTGTGAAGACACTTGTGTGGAATGAAAGTAGGGCCTCTGATAGAAGATCTCAAAGCACGGGCAGGTTCAAAAGATATTAGCAAAGTGCTATGTCATTTGATGAAAGGAAAAGGGGTACTAAAGAATAAGAACCCCACAGCTATCTACTCTGAATACAGACTCCACTTATGAAATAAGAAACAAATGTTTTTCTGCCCAACAGTCCATTGGGTGAGGCTGGACAGGGATATACCACTAACAGCATGAAAAGTATTCCCCAGTAGTAGATTGGTTGAGACCTACAGCTTGGAGGGGCATTAGAGTGGCAGCATGGTGTAGCAGTCTGAGCATGGGACTATGACTCTGGAGATCGGGGTTTGATTTCCACTCAAATATAAAAACCCACTAGGTGACCTTGAACAAGTCACACTCTCTCAGCCTTAGAGGATGGCAAGAGCAAACCCCCTCCGAAGAAACTGGCCAAGAAAACCCCAATGGATTCACCTTGGGGGTGTGATAAGTAAAAAATGACTTGAAGGTACAACACCACCACCACAAATGACAGATTAGCAACAATCCCTATCATGGAAATGTGAAACAACATATTGAAATTAACACACAATTGAAGCAATTCAAACTGAGCATATACTATACCAACTTCCTGTTCTTTAATGAGTAGTGAAGCCTCATGCAGCATTTCCCTTATTATGATGATCTTGTGGGTGCTATGAACTCATGTAGCTTCCAGTGAGATCAGAAACTGTCATATGTAAATACCACAAAGAGATACCCATTAATCTGTAGAAAATGCACTAGGCAGCATTAATACATATTGATCCATTGTAAACTCACCAAAAAACCCAACTACTTCTGGACCCCCAAAGGGATGGATAGTGTACTGTATATATTATTACATATTATATAATATTACTCATAAATTGACAGTGCCTATATACAGTGTATATGAACAGTGTCAATTTAGAAATAAATGTACTGTAATACCAATAGTGTCTTTCAAGTTGGTATAAAGCATGTAGATAAAGAAGCAACAGAAATAATACTGTAAGTTGTATGTTGTCTGATATCATAGCTGTTAGCAAATCACATCCATGTATGCCATCTTTTAGACAGCATATATCCAACATCTTTTTAGACAGCATATACCCAACAAGTCAACTGGCTGATAATAATCATAGCAATGAAAAAGCATGAAGAAATGAATGTTGCACACCTCTATAGTGGAAACAAAAATGATGACCATTACAGAATCTAAACCTGCCTTACTTTTTGGAGTATTTATTCACCCCTATGAAGTGAATAATTCCCATAAGAATTCCTATATTGTATCAATGAATTGTTCAAATGTGCAGAAGTCTTAGGATGATACATGAATCACAGAGAGCCCTACCCTGCTCTCCACCTATTTCCACAAGGCGTAAAGTCTTCATTATGCTGATGTTCTTAATCTAGTAGTTACATCATGGGGCGGTTTGTGACAGCATAACAATCCTGAAACATGACTCCTAAACATACATGTAAGGGCAGTTCCCATATGACTAAGCTGTAAGTCAAAGCAAGCACAAAATGCATAAGGCACAAGCAATACTAATTATTAATTAAATACAGTACAATAGATGAAACATGATGGACTAGACAAAGTCTTGATAAACACACAGAAAGGAGGGTCTCTAGTTATAACACTGAAAATTCTTCTCGGTATGCATTTCCACACAAATCTGGCTCATGGAGGGTTTTGTTAGGATTAGCTAACATAATCCTGAAAGAAAGGTGGGCAACTGTCCCCCTCTAGATGTTGTTGGACTTCAACTCCCATCAGCCATAGCCAGCATGGAAAACACTGAAGAACTGTGGGAATATATTCACAGCCTGAACTGCATTTTTTTTGTTGTTGTATTGTTATAGAAAGGTGTTTTTCTTAACAGCGGCTTGTTATTGTTGTTTTCACTTTACATGAAGAAAAGCAACTTGACATCATCTTAAATGTATTTCATCCTTTAGAAAACAGTTGGAAGGAGCTTGTTGAGTCACATATCGACAGTTCTAAGTATATACAGAAAATTATGCAAGAATCTTGATATCCAGTCATGAAATACAGCCAAAACCAGATGACAGATTATAACCTGAATTTCAGGGAAACTATAAAGAAGGAAGTACAGTATCTACTGTCTTTAAGAGTTCATGTTTCTTTTTGTAGGTTGTAAGATCAGGAATAACAAACAAAGATTTTCTGTTCTGATCTCTTGTTAAACAAGAACTTATTCTACTATACATATAATCGACTAGCTAAATCAGGGGTAGGTAACCTGCGGCCCGTGGGCCACATCTGGCCCGGCGAGGCCTTGGGACCGGCCCCAGCCTGGTCCTGCCACCGATTGCCGCCAGGGCCTTTGGGGGGCAATTGTCTATAGAAGCCTCAGAAACATGTATTTATATTAACATTTTTTAAAAAATCAGCAAATTTTTTCACATGTCTTCCATTTTGTTAATCAAAGTGTCCTCCATTTGAATATTTTGTCCTACATTTGTCCCGGTTTATTTATATATTTAATTTTTAAAAAATTATTTAAATATTTATTTTCTGACTTCGGCCCCCCAGTTGTCTGAGGGACAGCAACCCGGCCCCTGGCTCAAAAAGGTTGCCTACCCCTGTAGTTTGAATGATATTGGTATTAACATGACTCAGGGCCAAAATAGATGGCCCAGATGGGGTGGCGTGAAGCCACCCCACCTGAAGACGGATTGGGGTCATGGATGCCACATGCCACAGCCCCAATGTGCTGCAGCACCAGCCAAAAAAAGGAGTGGTATTCAACTGCATCTTTTTCAGTCGTGGAAAAGCTGCCTTTAGTGGCTCTTCTGCATGCCTGTGGTTGCTTCCTTTCATGTTGGAGGTTTGGAGCATGTAACTGCCATGCTCCAAGTTGCCCAGAAGCTGCCCCACATGTTGGCAGCTGGAAGCCGGCTTCTGGGCAGCTTCAGAGCATATGGCATCAAAATGCCACACTCTGAAGCTGCCCAAATGGTGCCACGAAGAGTCGGTCTGTTTGCCCCAATCAATCAAGCTTCTGCTATACATCATTTCTCCCTATGACAGGAAATGAAAGATAAATTAATAGCAAACATCTAACAATAAAAATTATTATAGTATTGGAGCAATTTGGTTGGTTGGTTGTATTTTAGTATCGCCTCCCAGCCCACAAGGGCTCCCAAGGTGATGAACAAAAAAACCCCAATGAAAACAATATAGCATTTTAAAACATCTTTAAAACACATTAAAATACTTGTTTAAAACTGCTAAATAATAAGTATTCTAGAATTCAGTTTTGAACCAGTTAAAATAGCAATGGAGGTTACAGTATCAGACTGGGGAGAATTAGGGAAGCAAAAGGCATACTCCCGGCAAAGTTACACAATCGTGCTGAAGATTGTCAGGTGAC
>NW_024806400.1:0-4042 GCF_019175285.1 Sceloporus undulatus | reverse complement strand
TATATATAAGCTGTAGACAAGTAGTGCATGTTCTGGTTCTGGTGCACGCTTAGGTTATGCATATGTATTTATATTGTATGGAGGTTTATTGCACCTAGTGCACTGTATTTACATTTTATATATAGCTGTGTGATACTGCTTTTTATTATGTTACTAGTATTTTGAAACGGCCCTTGGGCTACTCAATAAATTGTATTGGGCAAAAACACAGTGTCATTTGTATGATGACAAAGCACTCCAAAATGATGCTCAACCCCAGTGTTCTCATACAAACTGAGAGTTGGTGCCCTTTTGCTTTCAGACTGTTGCTTTGCCACAGATTGCCAATGGCGGGATACAGACCACCC
Organism: Sceloporus undulatus; assembly: GCF_019175285.1. Lineage (NCBI taxonomy): Eukaryota > Metazoa > Chordata > Lepidosauria > Squamata > Phrynosomatidae > Sceloporus > Sceloporus undulatus. The sequence goes on along the minus strand of NW_024806400.1, from coordinate 3,695 downwards.
CTTTGAGGCGGCTTGCACCCGCCCCAGGGATGTAGCCGGGGGGGGGGGTTCTTGGGGTCCGGACCCCCCCTTCCATTATATAAAATGAATGGTGCTTGCTGCAACGCTGCCGCACCCAAGCCCCATTATAATGGTGGCACTTAGACTGGACCCCCCCTTCCCAAAATCCTGGCTACGTCCCTGCCCGCCCCTTTCCCCTCCAGATTGGGGCCTGGGCATCCACAGCAGCAGTCCCAGAGGCCCCAATCCACCACTTCTCCAGGCCTTGGGGAAGTGGCAAAACACCACTTCCCCACGGCCTGGGAAGGGGTGTCCTTGGGGCTTCATGCCCCAAGGACACCCCGACAGCTGTGGGGAAAGGGAGAAAGGGGTCTCTCGGCCCCTTTTTTTCCGCATTGCTGGCGCGGCCGTGTAAAGGCTGCACCAGCAATGCGTGTGGCAAAAAGGAGCTCTGTTTCAGAGCTCCTTCCCGTGATGCTGAAAGGACGCCCGCGCCACACCCTGCAGCATCACAGGGACGTCATAATGGTGGCGCCCGTGTATACAGGGTGCCGCCATTATCATGCCGCTGCAACATGCTAGGGTTGCGGGACATGTGGTGGCGCCATCCTTGGGCAACCCTAGCACGTATCCAGGCCGGTCTGGAAAGCCCCAATATGTATTGCTGACCAACTGAGCTATTAAAAATTGTGGTTGTCTAGGAGCTTGTATAATGAGTTTATACTTCAGTAATGTATTTCTATACTGTCAGACATAAAAGGTCACCTTTTGTCCATATGATGATATCTTCTCAGCCAGAAGAACAAAAATGAAATTATTTTTCATTCGAGTTGTGTCAAGTATTGTCTGCTTTTTCCTTTTTAGACCTGAGCTCTGAGCCCTCCCATTTTTGATGTGTTTATGCATCTTTAGGTAGTCTAAGTGGATGCAGTTTTATGGTTTAAAAGATAATGTTTGGCTTAGGTAACATAAGTGAATACCACTGAAATCCAGAGTGGTGTAGTGATTTGAGAGCTGGACTATGACTCTGGAGACTAGGGTTCAAATTCCCACTCAGCCATGGAAATCCACTGGGTAGCCTTGGACAAGTCAAACTCTCTCATCATCCGAAAAAAACAAAGGCAACCCCCTCTGAAAAAATCTTGCCAAGAAAAACCCATGATAGGTTTGCTCTATGTCAGAAATGACTTGAGGGCACACAACAGTACAACAAATGAATACCAGCTGCTCAGTTTGTTTGCAACGTTCCTCTATCACTCCCATTTTATCTTTCCGTTTTGCTGGATTCTTGCATGTCTCAGTTTGAGATGAACACAATGGGTACAGTACAACTTTTCCTCTCAAAGGCCAGTTTCCTCCTCAATGTCCCAACTAGAGTAGACCCACCGAAGTGATACAGACTTCCTAAGTCATTACTTTTTAAAATGCCATTGATTCAATAGTTCTATTCCAGTGGAGACTAACAAGTGGGTTTAGGCCAAAATTTTTCTGCATATTTGTGAGGGTCTCCTCAGTACCTTCCTGTCCAATCTCTTCACCTGTGTTGGTATCTAGCATAACCTGTGCAATTTACCCATGCCACTTAACTAATAGCAAGAGAGATACTAGCCAATCAGTGGAAGACAGTCTGTGCTTCTGTCTGTGCTGCTGTTGCAGATATAATTCATTGGGACTTGGTTCTGCATATTCCAGTGTGTAGAAAAGAGTATTTTTGATTTCTTCTAAAGTTGCAGTGCTGAATTTCAAAATTCCAAACTTTTTGGCCTCAAGGAGCTTTAGCTTCCCAGAAGCTAAAAAGGGAGGCTGCCCTAATCCATTACAATTTTTTTTTGAAGGACTAGAAAGAAGGAGTGGTCTCCCTGGGGTACTAGTGATAAGACTGCTGAGGAAAGAAAATTTGGAAAAACAGGAAAGGGCTAAGAAACTGCTGCTATAATTCTTAAAGTTAAAAAATAAGCAGGAAAATGGGAGTGGGCTCTCTGAAGATCCCTTGTAAAATTCACAAGGGCTGCATCCACACTAGAGATATAACCCAGGTTGGCACCACTTTATCTGCTTTGGCTCAAGGCTATGGAATTCTGGGAGTTGGAGTTTGTTGTGGGGTCCAGAGAGGAGCATACTTGTAAATATGTCACCTTTTAAAAAAAATATCCTGTTTTGTGTTCAATCAAAGTAACTATTCACATAACTTCTCAGAGTTCCCTTTGCTCCCAAATCATCTGGCTCCTAATCTTTCATATGCTCTTTCAGATGTATCAGTTGTCTCTGAGTAAGACTAGTTATGGGACATGAATAATCCTGTGTGATGGTCCTATGGATGTTCTGCTATTAACATTCCTATCCACTAAATTATCATGATGTCAAAAACAATGTAGGAAAAGGAGGAAATCTGTGCACCATGTCAGTTGCACATGCACACATATTCATGCACAACACATACACATTTGTGGTTCGCACACACTTTCCTGTCTTCCCTGGAGCAAAGATACATCATTCCAGTTTAGGTAATGTTCATGTGGGAAAGAGAAGAGCAGGGGGAATTGAAGAAGCAAGTCAGGGGGTTACAGTGGGAGGATCTAGGAGGTACTGCTGCTGTTTTGAATTAAGCTTGCTCCTTATCCAGAACAATAACAGAGTTCTGGTTCAACAGCTCACCAGGCATGTAGGGGCTATGCACACTGCATATACACATCTCCCATAGCCAACAAAGTCAGCCAGAAAATGTGGCAAGGGGCATGAGAATAGTCAGGACTTTGCTAATGAGCCAAAAACTCACCAATATGGGGATAAGGAACAAAAGGAGTGAGGGATTACAAGACAGAAGGAGTAACTATGCTCAGCACAGATTTAAATTGTTAGTTTTATTTCATGAAGAAAAAGGTTCTGGAAATAGCGGGAGATTGCTGGAATGGTTAGTGATGACTTCAGATGTTTGTGTGCATCATATGAATAGAGAATTTAAATGTGGAAACACCTATCAGTACAGTTACCATAACTTTTACCACATTTGGATTCCCCTAGGGATGTAATGAAAGCCAGTGTGTTGTAGTGGTTTGAGTGTTGGACTGTGACTCTGGAGATCAAGGTTTGTTTCCCACCTTGTCCATGAAACCCATGGGTGACCTTAGGCAAATCATATTCTCTCAACCTCAGGGAAAGGCAATGGCAAACTTCCTCTGAACAAATCTTGCCAAGAAAACATAATAGGCTCACCTTAGGGTCACGATAAGTCACTAATGACTTGAAGGCACACAACAAGGAAAGGGATGCAATGCGGTGAACACAGTCAGTAGTGTCACTAGGAGATGCGGGGGTATGGCCTACACTGGATGTCACCCCAGAAGAGAGGAGACATCCAGTCAGGCCCTCCTCCTACTGTGTCCCATTAGCTTTCCTGTAACTTTGGAGGTCTCCTCATGAGGAGGCCTCCAGTACCATGGTAAAGGAGAGGGCCAAGCACACTTTTGGCCACTGCCATCCCCCAGCAACCTCACTCCACGCCACACCAGGTGATACCCAGGAGATTATCAGACAGTGGATGGGAGTGAAGCCCATCCTTATCCCATCCATGACAATGATCACATGAAAGACATTCTCACATGTCGTGCTTATCCTGTCATAAACCTGTCAGTGAAGTGGAATTGCATTGGGTTCTTCCATTAATGCAAAATGAAAGACAAGGATGGGACAATTTC
>NW_024806399.1:0-4042 GCF_019175285.1 Sceloporus undulatus | reverse complement strand
CTCCTCATCTCTTCTTTCACATCTGGGCTCAAATCTTTCTCCTAGGTCAGGCATGCAGATAGCTTTCTGGGACCTGCGCTTGTGTGCTCCTGCCTCTTGTTCTCTCAGTATTGATTTACTTCATTTATATACCGCCTTTCTCCCCAGAGGGACACAAGGTGGCTCACAGTTAAAACTTTTAAAATGGTTATAAAATTCAGTCAGTTACAAAGGCTATATGTAATACCACATAAAATATGCAGAAGTTAAAAACAGAATGAAATCCCACCTGCCCCACCTATGATAAGGGTGCAGCTGGCACACAAGTTTAAGGTATGCAAATGCACTCCTGGCAACTGCTGAGTCATGGGCATCCAGGCTCAGAGAGCAATCCAAGCAGATCTGACGTCTCAAGGAACAGGCACAGATGGCACATAAGTGTAAGAAGTGCAAGTACACTCCTGGCAATTGCTGAGTCATGGGCATCCAGGCTCAGAGAGGAATCCAGGCAGATCTGACGTCTCAAGGAACGGACACAGATGGCACATAAGTGTAAGATGTAGAAATGCACTCCTGGCAACTGCTGAATCATAGGCATCCAGACTCAGAGAGGAGTCCAGGAAGATCTGACGTCTCAAGGAACGGACGCAGATGGCACGTAAGTGTAAGATGTGGAAATGCACTCCTTGCAACTGCTGAGTCATGGGCATCCAGGCTCAGAGAGGAGTCCCGGCAGATCTGACATCTCAAGGAACGGATGCAAATGGCACGTAAGTGTAAGATGTGCAAATGCACTCCTAGGAACTGCTGAGTCATGGGTATCCAGGCTCAGAGAGGAGTGCATGCAGATCTGACGTCTCAAGAAACGGACGCAGCAATTCAGAAGAGAGCTATAATAATAGTAAGAGATTGCAAGACTTCTTGGAAAATCAGACATCACTGTTCTTTATGGAAGAGGAAAACCTTAAAATAAACCACGAGGTGACTACAGAAGAAGTATCTAGAGCTATCAAGAAATTGAAAATTAATAAATCCCCTGGACCTGATGGTCTCTCTGCTATATACTATAAAAAAATGGAGGAGGTGCTGGTTGGCCCTTTGAAAGATACTATTAATGACATTTTAGTTAATGGCCTACCTGACACATGGAAAGATGCCTTGATTGTATTAATCCCAAAAAATGTCAATGTTAAAGAGGATATAAGCAACTTTAGGCCTATTTCATTGACCAGCATGGACTATAAGATATATACAAGTATACTGGCTGACAGAATAAAGAGGACACTAGCTAACCATATCCATGAGGATCAATGTGGGTTTTTGCCCAATCGCCATGGAAAGGACAACCTAAGAATTGTGCTGAATATAATTGAGCATTGTGAAACCAATTGTAGTAAGAAGCTGGCTTTGTTATTGGTGGACCAAGAGAAGGCCTTTGATAGGATACACTGGAGCTTTCTGAAAGAATTACTAAGACAGATGAATCTGGGCAACAATCTCTTAACATGGATATCTGCTATATATGGCCATCAAAGAGCGCAGCTCTTAGTTAATGGCGAGAAAACAGATTATTTTAACATCGAGCGTGGAACGAGACAGGGTTGCCCTTTGTCACCACTTCTGTTTATAGCAGCATTTGAAGTTTTAACGAACAATATTAGGTTCAACGATGACATCAAGGGAATATGTATTAGAAAACACTCTTTTAAAGCTAGAGCATTTGCGGACGATCTTATTTGCTTTTTAGAGGATCCAATCCATACTATGCCAGCTTTGAATAGCACAATGCAGACGTTTATGGAATTTTCAGGGCTAAAGGTCAAGCAGAGCAAGTCGGAATTACTAACTAAAACATGGATAAAATAGAACAATTAGAACTAAGCCAAATCTCAGGTGACAAAGTCGTTAGCAAGGCCAAGTATTTAGGAATTTATTTAACTAGCAGGAACATTGACTTGTTCTAGAATAACTATGGCAAGCTATGGAAAGATGTAAAAAAAGATAAGATAACGTGGTCGAAGGTACACCTCTCCTTTTTTGGGAGAATAGTGACCCTGAAGATGAATATCCTCCCCCGGTTTCTATCATTGTTTCAGAACCTCCCGGTGATTGCTGATAGAAAATATTTTGCCTTATGGCAAAAAGAGTTTTCTAAATTTCTTTGGGAGGGAAAACGGGCTAGAGTGAGATGGAAATTATTAACCGATGAAGTTCTTCGAGGAGGATATGCGTTGGCTAATTTTGAGCTGTATTATTTTGCATCATGTTTATGCTGGATTGAAAACTGGGTCAAGTTACAGAATGAAAGGCTGATGGCTTTGGAATGTGTAGATCTGAGGTTTGGAATTCATGCCTACCTTTGGTACGACAAAGTTAAAGAACATAAGGGATTTAAACATCATTTTCTGAGGAATGCTCTTCTTTTTGTTTGGAATAAGGTTAAGGATATTTTCTATACTGGCTTACCACAATGGGTGTCTACTCAAGAAGCCCTCTTCAGAAGAACTAGAGATTATAAGAATCCATGGCTGACATATAAAGATCTGATTTTCTGGAGGCCTGATAATATTGTGTCATTGAAACAGAAGGAAGCTATCATTGTAGATAGTCATGAAATTGACTGGTACTTGTATTTCCAACTTGCAGACAGATTTAGAGTAGACTTAAAGTTGAAAGGTTTCAATAAGGAAAATAATGAACTGGATAAGGTTCTGTTGGATAAAGGGAAGGGGCATCTCTCACAATATTACAAAATCTTAAAAGAGAGACAGTTGGAGGATGAAATTGTCAAACACTCGATGGTTAAGTGGTCAAAGGACTTACAGAGACCTATTGATTTAGAACACTGGGAGGAGTCTTGGAAGGATACAAAAAGATTTACAGTTTGTCAAAACTACAAAGAGAATTATACTAAAATGCTTTTTAGATGGTATATGACACCTGTAAAGATTAATAAAATCTATAAAACTGCAAGCAATGCTTGCTGGAAATGCGGGAAGCAGGAAGGTTCCTTTTTCCACCTTTGGTGGGACTGTGAGATGGCCAAAAAGTTTTGGGGGAATATACATAGATTAATGCTAATCATTCTTCAGGTAGATATACCATTGGATCCTCGTATTTTTTTGTTAAATATGATTTGTACACTGGATGACCCGAGGATAAGAGAGATGTCGCTATTAATTCTTTACATGATAACATTGGGTCGAATTATTTATGCACAGTATTGGAAGAGGAAGGAAATCCCTGATTAAGATGTTTGGCTAATTAAATTGAGAGAAGCTAAGGAAATGGATATGTTGACAGAGAGCTTGAGGAACAAAGATATGAAGATAGTAAATAAGAGATGGAAATGTTTGGATTTATATTGTGGGCTTAAGATATCATAGATATGGCATGGCGTCTCAGTGTATTGACTGTTCTAGAAGAAGCTAGACTATAGGCCCTTATTATTCTGGGAGATTCCAACTGGAATTGAGTTATACTCAGCTTCTATCCTAGGATAGATAGACAGGATAACAAAAGCTAAGAAATTCAAGCTGGATGTGGTGGAATATAGTATTTGTTAAGATAGCTAAGTACCATAATGGTTGCTGGAAGTACTTGAAGAGAATTTTAAACAGTAATGAATAAGCATGTATGTTTAATGTATCCGTGCGTTGTTGTGTATTATGTTTGTATTTGTTTGGTATCCATATTTGTATATTGTGTATATCATATTTTTGTGTAATAAAAAAAAAGCAAACGGCACGTAAGTGTAAGATGTGCAAATGCACTCCTAGGAACTGCTGAGTCATGGGCATCCAGGCTCAGAGAGATTTCCAGGTAAATATGACGTCTCAAGGAACGGACATAGATGGCATGTAAGTGTAAGATGTGCAAATGCACTCCTGGCAACTGCTGAGTCAAGGGAATCCAGGCTCAGAGAGGAGTCCCGGCAGATGTGACATCTCAAGGAACGGATGTAAATGGCACGTAAGTGTAAGATGTGCAAATGCACACCTAGGAACTGCTGAGTTATGGGTATCCAGGCTCAGAGAGATTTCCAGGTAAATATGACGTCTCA
>NW_024806398.1:0-4043 GCF_019175285.1 Sceloporus undulatus | reverse complement strand
AAAATGCTCAGATTCTATTCAAATTTCAAATTATAGACTTAAATATCCAACTTCCATGTTATGAACAAAATTAAACAATGGTGTTTGTTTATTTCTTGTTAAGCAATATGTAAGTTTGAGGGCTATTGTAAATCCAGGATTCTATGATTTCATCTTAGTTTCTGTAGTGTGTGAATACTTGGAAATGTATGACATTTAACAGCCATCTTTTATCAGCAATCATATTTATAAGACAAAAATAAAGATAATTGCTACCAATGGCAAAGGGTAGTTGTCAGAAATAATTTTTCTCCTCCCTTACAGCCATCATTTGTAAATGGTGGTAAGGAGACATTTACCAAGAGATAGATTATAGAATCTCAGAAGATTTCTAAAAGCCAAGGGATGCAACTGCAAAATTGAGAACCTGTCCTGCATAGTAAAACAATTACAAGACTTATTTATCAGTGATATGGCCTTCTGCAGCCTTTTCCTTCTCCAAACATGGCTATTTTCCCAGATCTTTCCTCTTTCATCCTGAAATGGATGCCAAGAATCAGTTTACCCACAATTCACTGTTTGAACATATAGGGGTGATTCCCAGAAAGATGTTTCATGTTAGCTGTGCAAAAGCCTTAACAGTCTTTCTATAGATCCTCATCTATCTAGTGTGATTCTTTCTTTGGGAGATTTTTAGCACTGGCAAATATCAAGTGAGAGGAAAATGGGGGGGGGGAGTGTGCATGTATGGAACACAAAATATTTGCCATTCTTGCCTTTCTCAGCCTGCCAGAATCCCATCCACTCTATTAGTCACTGCACTCTGCAAAGCACACTCTGCCTTTCCCTTTGCCTTAATGTCAGCCCAGCATTTGGTAACTCCCCCACACCTTCCTTTTCATGCTGAAGGTGGTACAACCTGCAAGCATCTGGTTCGCCTGTTTTCTGCATGATTGCTTCCCTTTTTAGACACCACTGTGCTCTGTCCTACATACTAATTACCAACCTTCACTCCCAAAGAGCTTGATTCTGTGTGGCACATATTCCCATGTAAAACCTAGCATAACCCCATCAGAAACATCTTAATGGACCTAAGAGAGAATCTGTGGTTAAATCAAGCATTGCTATGATCCATCAAGAGGTTCAGCTCTCTGAATGTAAGGCAAGGTGCATTCAGTGTTGATGAATATCAGTTATGAGAATTCCATTCCTTAGATTTCTAGGATTTCTGGACAGATTTCCCCCCAGAGTACCAAAAAATGCATAACTTTTGACAGCATATATGCATAGTAAGGGGAAATGCACAAGGATTTCATGTCTGTGGCAAATGCTTCATTTTTCAATGTCCTTCTGTTTTCTTTCCCACCCACCCCCCTCTGTGTGTGAGCACTGGCACACCTGTGAATGCACTATATACAGTATTTATTTGGAAATTTGTTTATCCCCTCCTGGCCTGCCAGGATCCTTGAATCAGTGTATAATAGATAAAGAGATATAAGGCATTCTTTTAAAACTAATCAATTATTATTGTAAAAACATATTTTAAAAAATGCATACAACAATGAAAAAAGTGAAAACAAACAAACAAATAAAAACCTAAACCTTATTTTTTGGGACAAAAGGCCATACAAAAGAGTGCTGTCTTAGCTTCCTGCCAAAAGTTCTTTTTTAATGTTTTAAATGTCTTTTTAATGCAACTTTTAACTTGCATCTTTAACTTGTGTTTTAAAAACACAAGTTTAAAAATCAAACTTATGTCAGGGAGTTGTAGCTCTTCACCTCTGGCTCGAACTCACCACCTGGTTGTGCACCGCGCTGACCAGTTTTGGCCAGTGGTTATAGCTTAGCAGAGTTACAGAGAATAGGCTGAAGACCCTGACAAATTCTCCAAGCCTTCTCACTCTTGCTTCCACAGAAGTCTTCACCCTTCTTCAGGATCCAGCTGGTTCTTGTAGCTTCACCCAAGACACCAGACAACTCAGTAGTCTTATATAAAAGATCTACTTTATTCTACTATATACAGCTCCAAAACTCTCCAACACAACACCAATACTCCTCACTACTACTCTCACTGCTACTACAACCCACAAAATACATTGGGATCCATAGTCATTATTATAGTCATTGGATGATACCACCCACTGTTGTCTGTTTCCACCCAGTAGGCATGTACACCATTCTCATTGGTTCTCTTGGTTCATCCTACAATTAGTGATTTCATCATCTCAGCCTTGACCACTTAACAATTGTCAGGTGTGTTCAATTATCCACTTTGCATTTCTGTCCTTGGCATTCAGGACTTGTTAATTGCTTTACCATTTACACCTGTGTGGTTCCCAATTGGCTTCTGCTGAGTCACCCTGACTCTCACATACATGTTTTATTTCATATATTGTATAACCCATGTTGCTTTTTTTCTTGACAACTTAGGCACTGTACAGATAGTGGCGTGCTGTCGTTACATGCGAGGGGTGGCACTTCCAGACACAACTCGCCCCTCACACATGACGAGGGCATCAAAATGATGGCGCCCTGTACATACTGGCACCGCCATTTTGACACAACGTACGCCTCGCGTCTGCACATCCTGAGCTTTTGTGACACCACAAGTGCACCATTGGTTCCTTGCAGCATCACAACCATGCCACTGAAAGAACCCGCTTTTTGCAGGTTCTTTTTATTCCGTGATGGAGCTGCGCGGTTTGTCCGCTGTGGCTCCCTTGTGGAGCAAACAAGGGCAGTGGGAGACCACCCTATTTGGGCGGTCTGTATCCCGCCATAGTTTAACTTTTCTATTCAGAGGTTTGCGCGCCCCCCCCCCCCACTACATTGTTGTTGTTGTTAAGCTGCTTTATGAGGCTTTGAATCCCATGTTGGTAGAAAGATGGGCTATGAATTAAACAAATAGGTACATAAATAAACAATAAAGAAAGGCTTTCAAATTCTGGTTGGGTTCACATGATAATAGGCAGCCCTTCAGATATTCTAGTCTCAAGACTTTTAGGCTTTGTAGCTCAAAACTACAAACACACACACACATTTTTGTTTACACAAGCATGCATGTACATCTCATTCAAGATGAGACGGAGCATCTCTAAAAAACACAATTAATAAACACATAGTATACTTTGCCACTGAGCTTCAGCTTATTATTTGTTATACAACCCTTTATCACAGCACTTCAATGTGATTGGATGAAAAGATAGGTAAATGTACGCCATCAATATTGATGCTTCTAATTTGGCTATTGCTATAGTGTAGCACATCCTTATGTCACAAATATTAGGATACTGATGTTGGGTTTCCTGGAAGCCATAGAGATGTTAGCTGGAATGTAACAGCCTCAGGAACATTTTGTTGACATTCTTGGGCCTGCTCTGATGTTGTGTCTGCTGATGGCAGGAATGTGAATGTGCTTCTTTTGCTTTCTGTAGGAAAGGGGGTACTGAATTAATTAGATGACCCCATGTTTATTTGATGAAGCATTTCTCCAGACTTGTAAGAGAACTCACTAGATGCCTAATGTTTCATTTCTCCACTGAGAAAAGCGAGAGTGGGAGGGCATGGACCAAGTCTTTTAGAGCATACTATTCCATAGCCAAATTAATAGCTGAATAAGCCCCTCCAAACCAATGTGGTTGTGTTGTTGTTGTTGTTGTTGTTGTTGTTGTTGTTGTTTGACTCATGGCAACCCCGTAAATGAGACACCTCCAAGACACCTGTCTTGGACTGGTCTTCTCAGATCATGCAGGCTCAGGTCCATGGCCTTTCGGATTGAATCTATCCATCTGGTATACAGGCCACCTCTCCTTCTACTGCCCTTCACATTTTCTAGCATTATTGTCTTTTCTAGTGAGTCATGTCTTTTTAAGATGTGGCCAAAGTATGACAGCCTTGATTTTAGTCATCTTGGCTTCCAGACACAGTTCAAGCTTAATCCTGTGCTAGGACCTATTTATTTGTCTTTTGTAGTTGTTGGAATGTATGAATAGGAGTCAAAATGCAGGTTCAGGTCCCCAGTGAACTTTGAAACTCACAGGGAAATTTATCACACTTTTCCCCCC
>NW_024806397.1:0-4043 GCF_019175285.1 Sceloporus undulatus | reverse complement strand
TCACCATAAAAACCCCATGATGCTTCCTGTTACTCAGTGAGCCATTCTTATTGGTGCAAGCAAAGCACTGACTTGTAGGTTAAAGCTGGCTAGATGTTAACCTGAGGTTCTGTCAGGAATTGCACTTGCCTCCCATAAAATGTTGGGAAGTTGGTGTGCAAGAGACAATAGCAGAACTATCTATTGCTTAGGCATGATGATCTCAGACAGAGACACAGGTGCTGAGATAATACCACATGGATATCATATGGGATATCCATATCATATCCCTACTCCACCCCCAACTAGCATCACCCTACTCCACCCCCAACTAGGCCTTTAACACCGGTCTGCACAGGGCCTAGGTTTTTTATATGTATATAAAAACAGAGAGTGTGGTGGGGGTCAAGTTCTCCAGGTTCTGGGGAAGGTTGTTTGTGGTCTCCAACTCCAAACCTCAAGTAGTTTCCCACGCCTGATATAAACTCTAGTCTTCTGTCATTGCTTTATTAATGAAAAAGTATTTTTAGCACATCACTAGCTACTCACCTCCAGTTCAAGGTATGGATTCAGTTACAGTTACCCATACCAAGAGCAGTCCACATATAACACATCTGAAGTGATACCAAAGGTCTGTCTATGGTGTTTGATTTATAATGGCTGTGGCAAACATGCAGTCTATCACTTGTTTTTGCCACTATCAACCTGGAAGCATCTATTTCACAGCCCACTTAAAAAGAGGGGGAAAGGCAAGGATTGCTCTCCTCCAACAGGGTTTAGGTTAATTAAAAATCAGTATCACAAGTGTTTTGTTTCTCAAAGAAATAAATACATTGGATTGGAATTGCTCTATCATAACAGCTGTGATTTGTGATATTTCAGTGAGTTAAGGAGAGGTAGTGAAGAGGTAATGAAGTGTGAGCCATAAGACAGAACATCCATCTCCTTGGCACCTCAAAAATGAAACATTCTGTTCTAAAACTATTTAGAAGACATTTGAGACTCTTCCCTCCTTTTACTTCTGGATAAAACAGTCAAACTGGACATGATGGAGAGCAGCTCCAATTTGTTTAGGATGGCTATACTGCCTACTTGACCTGGTTTTACTCAGATTCAAAGCATGCCACCAGGTAACTGTCTGGTCCATCATCTGGCCAGGATTCCAAGCTTTCAATTTTAAAAAAATTATCCAAGTCTCTAGCCCTTTCAAAATCAGAGATGTGGGACAAAGTGCCCAATCACTATTCTTTCCAACTATTCTGTAAGAAGCAAATTTTGCCCTCTGTTTTGAATTTGCCTAGCCAATAAGCTCATGTCTCATGCTTATGAATGACAATTTGTGACTTTTTCTCTCTCAATTTCAGTTCCGAGTTCCCTAGTGTTACAAATCGGGGGGGGGGGGGGGAGGGGTGGTGGTTTTGGAAGAAAATCTATCTAAAGTCTGTTTTGCAGACCACCTTGAAAAGACTGCACAAAAATAAATGGGGTCATTAGGGTGAAAGAGGAAGGTTGCAACAAAGCTGTCCAAACCCTTGTCATTCAGGAAGACACAATCAAAGCACTTCTGACTTATGGCTATCCATCATCTCTGCAAAAACCTCTAAAAGACTCCACCACTCTTCAAGGCAGTGTATTCTACTGTCAAACAGCTCTTATTATCAGGAAGTTCCTCCTAATGTTTAGGTGGAATCTCTTTTCCTGTTTGAATCCATTGTTCTGTGTCCTAGGATGTTCAGCAGCAGAAGGTGAAAGGTAGGAGGGAAGGACGAGTGAGATGTGCAAGTGCTGGTATGCAAGAAGGAAGGGAGGGGAAGCATGGTGAAGGTGTGAGCTGGCACAAGGGATTGTAAATGGTGTAGTGACACCTTTAGAGAGCCCTGGTAGAGGAATGGTTAAATGCCACTACTGCAGCCACTCACTCATAGTTGCAAGGTTGTGAGTTTGATACCAGCCAGGAGCTCCAGGGTTGACTCAGCCTGGCATTCTTCCAAGGTTGTTAAAATGAGTAACCACATTGTTGGGGGCACATTGTAAACCATTTTTATTAGTGCTTAAGTGCATTGATAAATAGTATAGAAATGTACTTGCTATTGCTATTGACAGAATGGAAGGAACAAGGGAGATAGGTAAAAGGTGATGGACGGTGTAAGAAGAGGAACAATGGCAGTACAATGTGAATCAAGGAGGAAAGGACAGATAGGAGATGCAAGCAGCAGAGTACGAGAAGCAAGGGAGCATGGCAAAGGTACAGGGTGAAGCAAGGAAGGGAAAGAGATGTAGCTGCGAGTAACGGATGGAGAGACTGTAAAGGCACAAGGTGAGGAAAAGAGGGAAAAGAGACTGAGAGTTGCTGTAGGAGGTTCCAAGGAGCATGAAAAGTAAGTAGAAGGTGAGACAAAGTATAAGGAAAGTATTTGTGCTTTTTAAGCATCTCCTATTTTCCTCTTCATTTCCTCCTGTGAATCCAATTGAAGACCTTTCTGTGATTATTTATGTCCACTCCTCCCCCCCACCCTTTCTGCAGTCGATTCTTTGCACTGCAACAGGGTGCAACCCTCTCCTCAAATGCAAATCTCAATATTAAAATGTTTGAGTGTTAGGATTATGCATGAACTACATGGGTGTTTGTTTATTGTGTATTTTGTGTGAAATGTTATCAAGCAACATGTAGTTTCAAGGATTCTTCCTTACCTTAAAATGCAAAAATATATGGTCCTTCCCACATCCTCTGGTTTCCCACACACAGGGGATTGGATTATTGATAAGTACTTTGCTTGTGTTTTGGCAAAAGATGATCATTGAGGAGATACTTTAAATATCTGTCTGAAATAGGCAGTTTGGTCTATCTGTACAATTATATCCTGGTGGCCTCTCTGCTACCTGGACTGAAGGAGTGCAGCTGGTCTGAGAACTGGGCAGCCATGCTTGATTGGATCCCTGGAGAAATCTGATTCCTGGGACAGAGAGTTATTTCAGACTATGGCCGCTTGTGAATCTCTCATCTTTAATAACCTTCAGGGCTCTTCTCTAACTGGTTGCCTCGTCAGTACAATGAGCAAGTAGTATGTACCCGAAACAAGGTGATTCACCTAGGAGTCAAAGAGTCAGGTATCCTTTCAGAGGCTAGGCAGCTCTATAAAAAGGGGGACTGAAACACTATAGTACTTGCATGTGAAGGACAGAGAAAAAAGGACATGACACTTTGAGGCACATCTGAGATAGAATGGTAGCATTAGATTTCATTATTATCTCTAGTAGATGGGAACAGCATCTATTTTATCTTGCTACAAAACAGGGAGTGTTGATTTAATTCTATAGGATAATATTGTCCCAAGATAATTTTCTAATTCTGCACTCTAACTTGAATTCATTCCTTCCTAGACACACTGGGATGAATAATTAAATCTGCATTCAGTTTAATTTCCTAAAAGATAATTAAAACTGAGCTCTGTGCAGCTCATTTATGTTGATGCAATTCACAAATTTTCTTGTAATTTTCACTGACAGCCTTCAGAGGAGAGAAAATGATTCTAAGATTTTACATAACAAAGTATGCAGCGTATCACAGGCAAGTGAGTCAGAGCAGAGACTCATTTTTCAACTCTGTAGAATTCCCTAAGCATCTATGGCCTATTTTTAAACTCTGGTTTATCTGAAAATTTTCTCTGTTGTTTCAAAGACAAACTGCAGAAAGGATGTATCTTCACTGAGGTGTGTAAAAGCCATTGTTAAATTTTGCAGGTAACATTTTCAATTTTCTAGCAACAGCACAAAATTATTGTGTAAGCCAGTTTGGATTTTGGGGGTCTGAAAAATGTATCAATGACATATTTGAAGGCACCATATAAATGTAGATTAAGTACTGGTTGTGCTTCATTAACTTGGTTACAGATGGTTTTACTAACTTTGGATAAAAGATCTCCACTCCCAATATTCAATCAAATGTTAGTACAACAGCAACAGAAGAACTCAGAAGGGGGGCTATGAAAAAAGGAGAGTGATGAATGCTAAACTGAGGAAGTCATCAGAGACAGGATGCAAGTTTAGATCATAGATCAGTGGTG
>NW_024806396.1:0-4043 GCF_019175285.1 Sceloporus undulatus | reverse complement strand
AATAAAATGGATTTGGATAATATTCATTTCAACCAAAAGGGTCTTTTTTCAATGTATAAAAAATATTACAGCATCCAGTACTGTAGCACACCTTTTTTAACTAATAAATAAACCTACCTTTGACATTTATCAGGAGCAGCATTCTCACAAGAAAGGCTACTGAATTAGTAACACAATGATAGTATACCAAAAATACATGTAATACAATACCTGAATAATAAGAAAGCATTTGCAAAGCAAAAAGAGGGGAAAATACCTGACATGAAAGTTATGCTTAACATATACACATAATGCAACTAAGAGATCAGTACTGACCAGTAAGTAAAGAAGAGCCCAAAGTAAATTTTATGCTTGCTTCTCTCATGGGAAAGGCTTGTAACAACACTCTACAGTCCATGGTTTCAGTAACAATTCTAGATAAGGCACAAAAAACTTATATTGCTTCAAGCCTGGTTATTCACAGAAGTGATAAGGTAGCTCTGTAAATAAGCAGTAAGGTCAGAGTTTTCATTAAGGCCATCCGAGCTAATATATTTAAAGTGAAAGACCAAAAGGCTACCATGCATAGCAAAATTTGCATTCTAGTCACTTGATTACATGTGTGTATCTTTGGTCATTCTATAACAACAGCAACAGCAGCAGCTACAACAGAAGAGAAATCGTCCCATTTGTCTCTTTCCCATGACATGCGATACACGGTGACTTTCTTTAGCAATAGTAATCCTACTATACTGTTCTGAAATCCGGATTTTCAATGTCTTCAGTGTCTTCCCAAAGTGCAATAATTCACAAGTACACATGATGACAAAGACCACATTATAACTATTGCAATTAGAAAAATTTTTCAATTGTACATGGTTCTCACCTCTGGGGCACACAAATTCTTAAAGTTGTTGGAATTGTGGCCAATGGGTGTAATGTCCACATTTATAATGCCCCTTGATTTCTC
Organism: Sceloporus undulatus; assembly: GCF_019175285.1. Taxonomy (NCBI): domain Eukaryota; kingdom Metazoa; phylum Chordata; class Lepidosauria; order Squamata; family Phrynosomatidae; genus Sceloporus; species Sceloporus undulatus. The sequence goes on along the minus strand of NW_024806396.1, from coordinate 3,094 downwards.
TGTTGCCAGATGACATCTGTAACAAATCTGAACGAACATGAAGACATTGCACATGACAATCCCCAATAGGGAAAACTCACTAAAGGTAACTGAGAATAGCCTAATAAGTATACGTTAATGTTTGAGAATAATCTCCCTGATAGAATAAACCATAGGGGTAATATTCCAAGGAAAACTACATGTGCTGTGCAGAATGGTGGGGGCACATAGTAAAACAATTGGACACATGGGATCTTATCAGACCTACTTTTGGCCTGCCGAATAATCCATAGGAGATAACCCCTATTCTACAAAAGTAAACAAAAACTTGAACTGAACATTATAGACATGAATCAATGTGGAATTCCATTTCATCTGTAAGTATTGCCTAAAAGGGTAAGGGAGGTGGTAACTGAAATAATGTAATAACAAATTCTGATCAGTTTGTTTAGCATATGTTCTGCATACAAGTTGAACAGATAGGGTGAAAGGATATAGCCTTGTCTGATCCCTTTGCCAATTGGGAACCATTCTGTTTCTCCATATTCTGTTCTGACAGTAGCCTCTTGTCCTAAGTACAAATTCCTCATCATAACTATCAGATGTGCTGGCACTCCCATGTCTTTAAGGGCATTCCATAGCCTTTCATGATCTATGCAGTCAAAGACTTTGCTATACAGTGGTACCCCGGGTTACGAAAATAATTCGTTCCGCCGCCGCGTTCGTAACCCGAAATCCTTCGTAAGCCGAAAAAGCCATAGGCGCTAATGGGGAAAAGCCGCGATTTCGTGCGAAATAGCGCCGAAAAGCACCAAAAAATTTTTCGTAACCCGAAAAAACCTTCGTAACCCGGAACAGTTTTTTCCTATTGATTTTTTTCGTATCCCGGGAATTTCGTAAGGCGGTGCTTTCGTATCCCGGGGTACCACTGTAGTCTATAAAGCACATGATGGGTTTCTTTTGGAATTCCCTGGTGCTCTCCATTAGCCATCTTATGTTTGCAATGTGACCACAAGTGCCTCTTCCTTTACTGAATCCCACTTCAGGAAACCGCTGGGATTTCTCTCTCCATGTATGCTTGGAGTCTATGTTGCAAAATTATGAGCATGATTTTGTTTGTGTAGAAGATCAGTGCTATGATCCTATAGTTGCTGCAGTCTCTTGTGTCTCCCTTTTTGTGGATGAGAATGCATGTTGATCACATCTAATCTGTTGACCATCATTTTCTGTTGACATATATGTTGACATATGTTGGTTAGCACTTGAGTTGACTCTGTCGATGCGGATTGCAGCAGATAAACTGGAATATCATCTGTTCCTGGCAATTTGTTTTTCACTATTTCTCTTATTGCTATTTCCACCTCACTTTTTAGTATTGGGGTTTGTCTTCATATGGCTCTTTGCTGCATGTGTCCTTCATTTTGTCATCCCTTTTGTATAATTCTTCTGTGTATTGCATTCCTTCCTGGTCTTGAATTATGCTATTTTTATTGTCATAGAGTGTCCCAGTCTTTGGTTTGAATTTTCCTTTGATTTTCCAAATCTTGTGAAATAGATCTCTTGTTCTTCCCTTATTGTTGTTGTCTTCTATTTCTCTGCATTGGTCATTGTAGTGATATTCTCTATCTTTCCGCACAAGCCTTTGTACTGTTGCATTCATAATTCTTAGTTTGTTCCTATCTCCCTTTTGTTTCTCTTCTCTTCTTTTCATTATTGCTTGTAGTGTTATTTCTGTCATCCATGTTTTTTCCTCTTTCTTTTTATTTATTGAAAATGTCTGTCTGCATTCTTCTTCTATTATGTCCCTGGCTTCAGACCATAGTTTCTCTGGTTCTTGGTCTATTATGCTTAGTAGTGCCAATCTGTTTCTTATGTTGTCAGTAAATCCTGTTGAGATATTGTTTAGATCATATTATAAGAAAAGCAAGCTTGGACATAAAAGAAGGAGGAGTGGAAATAGGAGGAAGGAATATCAACAATCTAAGATATGCAGATGACACCATAGTACTAGCAGAAAACCTCAAAGACCTGGAACACCTGCTAAGGAAGATCAAAGAAGAAAGTGAAAAGGCAGGCTTAATGTTGTTGTCGCCAGGCCCCTGCATGCACCCACAGGTGAAGCTGTTATCTGAGGGTCCATCGCTCAAAAATACAAGGAGTCCAAATGATGCTCAGTGCTCTTTAATTAAACTGGGGAATAACTTGTGCTCAAAACAGGAACAAAAGAAAACAGGATACTTCTCCACTAACCCGGACAATTAGTCCTCCTCTTCGGACACTCCCTCTGGGTTGGACCCTTCTAACTTCGGGGCTTGTCCTCTTCTTCCCCGCTGTGTGAGCCAGCACCGTCCCCTAATGTCCCAAAACAAATGGGGCCCCGGGTTTATCACAGGCCTAGCCTGGAAGGGCTCGTAGGGTTCCTCCAACGCCAGAGGGTTCACCTTCTCAGCGAAGCAGCTCTCTATCAGTGGGCCTCGGTCTTCTCCTCGAGTGGGCTTCTCAGCACGCAAGTAATGGTAGCTCACCTCTGCAGACCAGGCATCCTGCACATGGACCTCCACCTCCCCTTCGTATCCGGTCTCACCTTCCACACTCCTCATTCACTTCCCCTCCTCCTTCCTCCCCTGGGTCCCTCTTCCAGCCCTTTTCTACCCTCTGGTGCTCCCGCCTCCCCAGCCTCCACCCTGGCACCAGCTGTAGCACCCTGAGCCCTCTCTTCTTTGGTTTCTCCTGGGTCCCTTGGCACATCGTCTTCCACGGTGGGACCCCAAACCGACTCCTCCCCATCATCCACCCTTTGACAGTTGTATATAAAGAAAACAAAAATAATGACCACCGAGGATCTTCACAAGTTCAACCTAGGCAATGAAGAAATAGAAATAGTAAAAAAAATAATCCCATACCTAGGATCAAACATTGATAGAAATGGGAACTGCAGTCAGGAAATCAGAAGAAAATTAAGATTGGGGAGGGGTGGCTATGAAGGAACTACAAAAGATTCAAAAATGCAAAGATATACAACTGAGCACAAAAGTTAGAAACATACAAGCCCTCATATTCCCTATTACCTTATATCAGCCTTTCTCAAATAGTGGGGTGGGCCCCCCAGGGGGGG
>NW_024806395.1:0-4043 GCF_019175285.1 Sceloporus undulatus | reverse complement strand
ATCTACCTATCTATCCCCTTCCCCTCCACGGAACCTCTTCTCCAATACGTCGGAGAGCCTTTCCATCATTGGAAACCAACCAATCAGAAGTTATGCCGAGTGGGAGGGGGAGGGAATACATACATTGGTTGTTTCTCACTGATGGAAAGGAGAAGGAGCGAGCGAGGTACCCTCCCCCGCAGAACCTCTTCTCCAATAAGCCGGAGAGCCTGTCCATCACTGAAAAACAACCAATCAGAAGTAGGCGTGACCTCGTCGACTACTTCACTGTGGCACACATACGTAGCCTCCTCTCCTCCCCCCACTCCGCAAAACCTCTTATCCAATAAGCCTGAGAGTGTTTCCATCACACTGAGAAACAACCAATCAGCGTGGAGGGAAGGCGGGAGGGACGGAGGAGTGGGCGTGGCTTCGTCTGATGCACGTAAGAGAAGAAGGGGAGGTGCCAAAAGAGAGGGAAGAAGGTTGGAGCTCGCGCCGCGCGTTCCAAGCCCCTCCCCCTCGCGCGCTCCCGCTGCCTGAGACCGAGCTTCGTCCGCCATTTTGAGGCCAGAGTGGTCTCGCGCTCAAGGCTATGGAATTCTGGGAGTTGCAGCTTGTTATGGGGCCCAGAGCGGAGCCCACAACAAGCTCCCACTACTCCCAGAATCCCATAGCCTTGAGCCAGAGCAGTTAAAGTGGTCTCAAAAGTGTTCTTTCTGTGAAAAATAAAATAAAAACTGTATCTCTCTCGTTTTAAGTGTCTCTTCCATGTTTTTAATCTAGCTCTGGTTTGAGAGTTACGGAGGCGGAATGGTGGCTAAATTGTAATAATAACGATAATAATATTTATATTCCGCCTTTTCCTGAGGGAACTGAGGCGGGTTACAACACAAATACAACAACAAAATACCAAGAATAAAACCCCACAATGTATATACAATCCCATGCCTTTTCCTTTAAAAGATAAGGATTTCTGCACTTAATGTAAAAACAGGAAACCTTCTCTACTGCGTTTTGGATGTTTACTGATGAGGAATGGCTTAAAAGTTGAGAATTAACATTAATGGTAATGCTAAGAATGCTTTTTCTAAATGGTGATAGCACTCATCGCACAACAGTTTGCCGTCGTGGGATTTATACCTGAATGTATCACAGATACATTGCCTCAACCAACATTTTCTACTTTTGTGAGACAGTGTGAGCAGCAAGTTGAATAAAACATGCATAATTGCAAGCGGGAATTAAGCACAAATTACAAAAATGCTTCTGTAAATGGAGGCTTGTCCATTGTTCCTCAGAAATCAGACATGATAAAGATTAATGACACTTAAAGAAAACTCTCAGTGGATTCTCCTGCTGCGAGTACAGTTTCCATTCACTTCTTCCATTTGCACGACAGACGCACTTTCCTGTAAATCAAAAACACTACAGCTATCAGTTTTGGCCTTGGCATTATTTATTTAAAACATTTATTATTTATTATTATTTTCAGTTTCGCACTCCATTCATCGCGCATAACGTCTTGTGATTGAAGCTCATTTTACAAATTTAATGCACAGGCGCGATTTATCACTATTCTAAAATGATGAATGCGCACTTTGTGGATCGGATAATAATTGTTCACGCTGTTTCTTGAAAGAGCATTCATGTCATACTAAAAACAATGTTAAGGCAGTGCTGCCTGTGCAGGTCAGCACTCCAGGCTTTAGAAGGAAAGGTGGGCTCTTTATAATATTTGTTTCAGCGCTTGAGAAGATAGTTCAATAGATGATAATAATAATTTATTTATATGCTGCCTCTCCCTGCGGATTGAGGCAGGTTACAATAAAAATGGAAATATATAACACAACATAATCATCATTACACTATTAGATGAGTACCAGCACCCCAGTCCTGGGTTATTTGCCTGAAGAGCTGGCCTTAACAGGCACAAAGGAGGAGAGGATCAAAATAGATTAGAAAACTTAACAAAATGAATTTCAGCAGTGAGCAATGTAACGTACTGCAGCACTTAGGTAGAAAACATGAAATGCATACTGTAGATATAGATGAGGAACACCTGGCTTAACAAGACTATATGTCAAAGAGGTCTAGGAGTCCTAGTAGACCACAAGTTTAATATGAGTCAACAGTGTGATACAGCAGCTAAAAAGGCCAATGCAATGTTAGGCTGCATCAATAGAAGTGCAGTGTCTAAATCAAGAGAATAACACCACTCTATTCTTTCTTGGTCAGGCTTCACCTGAAATACTGTGCCCACTTCTGGGCACCATAATTCAAAAGGGATGTTGAAAAGCTGGAGCACGTCCAAAGGAGGGCAACCAAAATGGTGAAGGGTCTGGAAACCATTCCTATGAGGAACGACTTAGAGAGCTTGGTAAGTTGAGCCTGGAGAAGAGATGGTTAATCCTTGTTTAAATATCTGAGGAGGTGTCATATTGAAGATTGAGCAAGTTTATTTTCTTCTGTTCCAGAGAATAGGATTAGGAACAATGGATGCAAGCTACAGGAAAAGAGATTCCACCTCAACATTAGGAATAAATTCCTGATAGAGCTGCTTGATAGTGGAGCACACTTCCTGAGAGAGTGGTGGAGTCTCCTTTGGAGGTTTTTAAACAGAGGCTGGATGGCCATCTGTTGTGGCTGCTTTGATTGAGAGTTCCTGCATGGCAGAGGGTTGGACTCAATGACCCTTGTCGTCTCTTCCAAATCTATTATTCTAGTTTCCAAAACTCTTAGAATGGTCGACAAGTTTGGAGCAGCAATTTTGTATGAGGACAGACTATCAAGTGACCCGGTGTGTCCAGTCTGCAAGTGCCAGGGGGCTTTCCTACCTGTTCTTCCTGGTGGCTTTCCATTGGCCAAAGGTGGCTGTGGGTAACTTACATCTCAGTTTAACACATAGCCTCCATTTAGCTGAGGCTGTAGGATGAGACCTTGATATCTTGGATTAATAAAAACTAATCTATATTTGTATTTTTCATGCAAATGACTTATGCTTTGTTATGTTATTTTTTATTTTCATTTTAAGGACCTTGTCATTAAAAGCAGAAATGGCAGGATTACAAAATAGAGCTGTTCTACCTAGTAGAAGAAGAAATGTAAGGTGTTTTTTTTTCTTAAACAGAAGCCACTTTCTTTATGGCCTGTGCAGCTGGTTGAATGTAATGTACAATGGCTATCTATTTCTTTGGTTATGGGCTGCTATAGTTCAGGTAAAATCATAATTTCGTTACCATCATAAACTGAGACAGAAAACTGATAGAGGAAATGGGATTATCACTATGAACACATACTTGCAGCAATAGGAACAAGGATAGGCACAATCTCAGGAAAATAATGGTTTGCACAAATATCGTGTTTCTTTTTAGTTCCTATTGATGAATGCAGTTTAAATATTTTCCAGCATTCTGTAATGATTTGCTAGTACTTTGCACCGGCATGTTGCCTTCCATCTTTTTATCCTTGCACTGAAAACTATAGGACACAAACTAGAAACAGCATATAGGGCAATTTCTTGGGACACTTTTTCTCAAGCTGGTTCCATTCAAACAAGGAAAAGCTGAGTGCATCTGTTGAGCCCTAACAGTTTGTTGATTGGCTGCAAACGTCAGGCAAAACAAAAACCTACAAATACGTATTGATTATGAGATGCATTCTCCTAAAATCCAGCAGGATCCATTTGTGGAGGAGTAATTATGGGTTCACTCAGACTGGGATTTGACCTGACTCATTACTGTACTGACCAGATTTTGGGGAGGAGGACGGTCCAGATGATGCTCTTCCTTTGAGGATGCTTTTTGTGGGTCCATTCTTGACTTTTTTGAAAGAGCTGGCATAAATTTCCTGTCAGGCTTTCTTGTCTCAGTTCCCCCTATACTCCTGGGCAGTGCCACTGATGTCAACATGGATTACCAGAAACAATTTATGTCTGCTTTGCAACATTTGGACTTTTCTAATCACTTTAAAAAATCTTTTTGCAAAAAGTTTATCATTTCAAATTATTCAGTGTTTGTGTTATTAATTGCAAGATGCTGGATAAACCAACAGATGGCTCTCTT
>NW_024806394.1:0-4044 GCF_019175285.1 Sceloporus undulatus | reverse complement strand
GATAATTGTTTGGATCCTCTCTGTAGGCTGTGTGATAATGGGCTCTCCCATTATCTGGGCATCACAGTTGAGGAGTATAGAAAAACAAAGGGGTTAATGATATGTGCGGTTAAATTACAATTGGGGTCAACATCACAGAGTTGCCATGAAGGACAACTAACCAATAAGGAGGACCAGTGCCAAGCTTTGAGCATGGGGTGTAAAACCTTGGGGTCTCACAAGGCACATGGAGAGAACAAAGAAAGACTTGGGACTGAAGTGCCCACCACATTGTTATCCCAAAAGGTGGGGAAAACTTTGGGGTCCCCACCAATTGTGTCAATGTCTCCTTAAATGTTGGGAGAACTGCTTAGCTCAAAGGAGGTCTGAGAGAAGTGGCTAACTGGAGGGATCATTTCACCTACATAGACCAGTACTAATTGCAGGAGAACTCCAAAGTTGGTGAACAAAGGTTTAATTTAGAAATATGCAAGAGTGCAACCAAACATACAGTATCAATTGAATCTGAAACACCATACAAGGCTAACCAAAATAGAGGTTTGGAAAATTGAATAGTAGAGGCTTAGGGTTTAGAGAGGATGCTAATTACCATTCCTGAAGAGGAATCCATGGAAAAGCAGAGTGTAGCTCAGATGGTGTCTGAGAGTGATCTAGAAGGAAGTTCTGGACAGTTGGACAGAGCTCTGGTAGACATGTGCAGGGTGGAAACTTATATCCTGTTCCTGAGTGATACTTAATGTGCTCCCATGAAAAACAAAGAGCTTGGTTGCTTTCCCATGGAATTGACAAAAAGACAGATTCTGGTTTATGATGTTAACTCCAGATTCTTTTTAAAAGGTGATTGGATGTGGGACAACCCCAAGATAGCTGGACAGGAAAGATGGCTGAGAGCACAGCAGGGGGTAAGTAGAAGATATGGTCATACTCACCTTAGTACAATGGGACTGCCTTTGTCTCCAGTGTAAGAGGATATGTGAAGTGCCTAGACAGAAGACAGAGTGATTAGCAACCCATTCTCCATATATTATGCTATTACCTTGGTCCTTCACATGTATTCAAGTAAACTTGCCTTTCCCATGTGAAGCTCCCTAGTGTTCCAAAGGTCATCATCACCTCTTAAAACATGCCTAGTGCTAGATATCAAAATATGAAAAATAATGGCTGCTGAGCAAGTAGCCATGCCAGACTGTGAACAGAAGGCATTGGCAACCCCAAGCAGTGGACACTGCCAGGGGGAAAGTGCTGCAACCTCTGGACAGCCCATGTAGTGTCTGGTGTGGCTGCTGCATGAGAGAGAAAGGGAAGTGATGTCCCTTCTCACTTGCCCAGAAACCTCACCGGTCCCACTGGGTGTACCACCCCACCAGGTGTACACTGTCCCTCTGGGGTCACACACACACGTAATTGCCCCTGTGTTTGACCATGAACCAGGCTCTCCCCTCCCATAGGAAAGGGGAGCTAGAAGTCCAAAATACTCTCAGACAGGGATATCAGGAATTCTCAGAAATCCTGGCTGAGACCACTTCATTTTGCTCTTCTGCCCACTCTTCATGTACAGAGGTGTGAAGCATTCTCAGCTGGTACTTGCTAGCACTCCTGGAAGCAACCATTAAAAGTGTGGGAGAAAAGCTTCTACTATCTTTGTGGATATAAGAAGAATTCTAACTTGAGTTCTTCATTCTTGATGAGTCAGGCTGTCACAAGTTCATGAACCCCTGCAAGATTTCTTGCCTCCACTACAGGAATGAGATTTCAGCTGAGATCCTATAACTTGGTTGTATAGCATAAATCTCTACAAGTGAATTTGTTCATTGATTGTGCTATGCAATGGCAAAATTGCACAGCTGAATGTAGATTGAACATCCATATACACGTACACCCAAATCCTTAGGGGTACTGTGCTTCTACAACATTGAACTGAATGCAGATAGTCATTTTAAGTGAAAATTTCCACAATGTCTGAAAAATGTCTTAGTGCAAAGCCAGTGTTGTTTCCCTTTTAAAACAAAGCAGGTGCTCACAAGCAACAGCTATCACCAAAGAATGGTCTGACCAAACAAAAAGACAGAAACAATGCATCTAATCTTTGTAAATTTTAGACTAAGTACAACAAAAAAGCAGTTTTCATAGTCTGGTTACACAAATTGGGCAGTTTGTCCACAAATATTCCCATAAATGCAAAAACCCTATTGAGTACGGCATAACATATCTCACCATCTTGAAGATGAGGAGGAAAAAATCAGTTTGTAGGAAAAGACAAATGGAGATTTACCTCCCTACTATCTTGGGGATAGTAGTTATTTTCTTTCCTAATTGAGAAAGGATGAGGACCTCCAGAAATCTTTCTCAGATCTGTAGACTAGATGCCTTCCCCTGCTCCTGATTTAACATATGAAACTGACTTACACTGAATCAGACCATATCTTTTTCTGACCCAGGGGTGGACAAGTGCATGATGACCAGCAGCTAGTTTCCCAACCTGCCCTCTCTCAAGAGGTACCCCCAAGTACCTTTAGCAAGACCAACTGTCTCCATTTTAATTTAATTTGCCAATCCTTTCAAAATGGTGACAGGAAAATTAAATGTGTGAATATATATAAATGGGTGATATTTGACTTGACTATAGTACATGAGGAAATTATCTAGAGTCTTAGTAGACCACAAGATCAACATGAATCAACTGCATGATAGAGCAGCTAAAAAAAATCAATGCTATTCTTGCCTTCATAAATAAGAGTATTGGGGAAAGTAATAGTGCCACTCTATTCTGCCTTGGTCAGACTTCACCTGGAATATTGTGTCCAGCTCTGGGCACCACAATTCCATGAGGATATTGACAAGCTGGACTGTGTCCAGAGGAAGGTGACCAAAGAGGTAAAAGTTCTGGAACCCACGTCCTATGAAGAATAACTTAGGGAACTAGGTATCTTTAGCCTGGAAAAGAGAAGGTTAGGAGGTGATATGATAGCCATGTTTAAATATGTGAAAGGATGCCATAAAGAGGATGGAACAAGCTTATTATCTGCTGTTCCAGAGACTAGGACCTGGAGCAATGGATTCAAGCTACAGGAAAAGAGATTCCACCTAAAACTTAGGAAGAACTTCCTAATGGTAAGAGCTGTTTGAAAGTGGAATATGCTGTGTCAGAGTGTAGTTGAGTCTCCTTCTTTGGAGGTTTTTAAACAGAGGCTGGATGGCCATCTGTTGGAGATGCTTTGATTGTGTATTCCTGAATGCCAGAAGGTTGGACTGGATGGCCTTTGTGGTTTCCTTTAACTCTATGAACCTATGATCATTTTGAGAGGGATTACAAGGAAAATACAGGCTACAGTGTGTTCTGCCCACTCCTGTTCTAAACAGTTGTATCCCCTTTTGTTGGGTGAGACTGTGGGTAGTGTTCAAAACCTATTAGCTAAAGATGCCATGAAAAGGACTTGGAACCTTAAGCATGCATATAATGCCCTTTACCACTGATCTATGCCCCCTCTTCAGATCAATGAAGCAAAGAGAACAGGACATCAAGCAACTTAATCTGGCCTGACCATGTTTTCTACTTCTGTGCTTTCAAGTTTTGCATGTTACATTGGATGCTAGGTAGATTTCTGTCTTCTATCAGTGTTGTTTTGAAAGATTTCTCACTTCCTGATTGGTTGCCTTAAGCTGCAGGACAACAGAAACACAGGTTGGAATCCCATTGGACAATGGAGCTACTGCTGTTGCAGTCTCACACACATATGTAAATTCCATATAGATGTGGTTGGACAAGTTTACCCAAGGCAGAAAAGTCCTGTTTCATTCAAAACTGTGGGGACAGAGTTGTACCTGTGGTGCCATTGATACAATTTTGTTGTATGTTCAATTGGTCACACTGCAAGCACTAAGAAGATGACATTGTACAACCATGAGGCAACTCTGTGAACATAAATTTATGCATCTACACTGGAGAAATAATCTAGTTTGACAAAAAAAAAACCAGCTTCATTTATATACCACTTCATACTGAACTAAGTGACTAAGCAGTTTACAACTGTAAGCGAATTTTGA
>NW_024806393.1:0-4044 GCF_019175285.1 Sceloporus undulatus | reverse complement strand
TTTGTATGGCTTCTCTCCTGTGTGGATTCTCAGATGTATCACTAGGTTTGATTTCGACGAGAAACATTTCCCACAATGCTGGCATTTGTATGGATTCTCTCGAGTGTGAACTCTCTGATGTATCACTAGGTATGACTTCGAAGAAAAACATTTTCCACAATGCTGGCATTTGTATGGCTTCTCTCGAGTGTGAACTCTCTGATGTATCACTAGGTATGACTTCGAAGAAAAACATTTCCCACAATGCTGGCATTTGTATGGCTTCGCTCCTGTGTGGATTCTTTGATGTATGACAAAGACTGATTTGTAGGCATAACTTTTCTCACAATGATGGCATTTGTATGGTTTCTCTCCAGTGTGGACTCTCTGATGTATCACTAGGTAAGATTTCGACGAAAAGCATTTCCCACAATGCTGGCATTTGTATGGATTCTCTCCAGTGTGAACTCTCTGATGTATCACTAGGTATGACTTCGAAGAAAAGCATTTCCCACAATGCTGGCATTTGTATGGCTTTGCTCCTGTGTGGATTCTCTGATGTATGACAAGGATTGACTTGTAAGCAAAACATTTCCCACAGTGCTGGCATTTTTGTGACCTCTTTCCTGTGTGGACTCTCTCATGACTCAAATGTTCTTCTGTAAAGAAGGACAATGACAGATATGACTGAAAATCAGAGTTAAGAGTGGAGGGTGTTAACCCATGATTTAGCCCTCATTAACCCCTCCTTATTTGAGATTACATTAATAAATTTGCTGTGAGTAACCCAAGCATGACCCTGCTGCTTATGACCCTAAATCCATGGAACAATTGTATCCTTACTCTTAGGAGCTAGCAAAGAAGAGACTGGATGGGAACTGCCTTGAGGGAATCAGTGGAAGCAGATAGTCAAAGGACGGTTGAAAAAATATTCCATGAAACTTGTGCCAAAATGACAGGTGGCATCATATCCTGTGAAGCTGCCATAGAGTGCTGAGTCAGAGCCCAAGGCATGATGCAAGCTAACTGCAGAAGTCACTTCATGCTGTTTTGCACCAGGATATGACTCATAATAATAAAATAAAATAATAAAACTTTAATTTATATCCCACTTTTTGTTTCCACAATCAAAGCGGCGTACAACCTTTAAAAAAATACAATATATACAATTCCCCCCCCCCCTTAAAAAAGGATTAAACAATTCCATCTATTAAAATTACAGACAATAAAAATCTAAAAACCATACTACAATAATAAAATAACGGTGGGTGGAGTCTTCGCTTGTATATGACTGTGGGGGGAGAGTTACATGGCCAGGATCTATTCTGGGAAGGTCTGCCGGAAGAGATCCGTCTTGACAGCTTTCTTGAAGCTCTCAAGGTTGGCAATTTGACGGATCTCGTCCGGCAGGCCATTCCATAAAATGGGAGCGATTGCGGAAAAAGTCCTCTGGGAGGTTGCTGTCAATCTGGTCTTTGTGGACTGCAACATATTCCTCCCAGAGGATCTGAGCGTACGGGGCAGATTGTACAGAAGGAGGCTATCCCTTAAGTAGGTTGGGCCCAAGCCATGGAGGGCTTTAAAAGTAATGACCAACACCTTGTACTGTGCCCGGAAACGAATAGGCAGCCAGTGGAGTGATTTTAATATAGGTGTAATATGGTCACTCCTACTTGTTCCTGTAATCAATCTGGCTGCCATATTCTGCACCAGTTGAAGTTTCTGGACTAGGCACAAGGGTAGCCCCATGTAGAGCGCATTGCAAAAATCAAGGCTTGAGGTTACCAGCGCATGTACTAAAGTTTTGAAGTCACCCCATTCCAGGAAAGGGCGCAGCTGGCGTATCAGCCGGAGCTGATAACAGGCACTCTTGACTGTCCTATTCACCTGATTCCTCATCTGAAGCGACGAGTCGAGAAGCACCCCTAAGCTGCGAACACAGTCCTTTGAGGGGAGCGTGAGCCCCTCTAGGACTGGAGGTTACAGCCCGATACCTGGTTTGGGGGCCCCTACCGTAAGGACTTACATTTTGTCTGCATTCAGCTTGAGCTTGTTTTCCCTCATCGAGTCCATTACTGCTGCAAGACATTGATTGAGGGGAGAAATGCCATCTGTCGTCATTGCTGATGACCGACACATGGAGAAGTATATTTGGGTGTCATCAGCATACTGATAACACCCTGCTCCATGTCTACGGATGATTTCTCCCAGTGGCTTCATATAGAAGTTGAATAACATCGGGGATAGGAGGGCGCCCTGAGGGACGCCACAATTAAGCTCTGTTTTTGAAGAGCAACTGTCCCCGAGCATCACCCTCTGGAATCTACCTGAGAGGAAGGAACGGAACCTCTGTAAAGCAGTGCCTCCAATTCCTAGCTCTCTCAGGCGTTCCAAGAGGATGTTGTGGTCTATTGTGTCAAATGCTGCTGAGAGGTCCAATAGCACGAACAGGGTCATGCTTCCTCTGTCGATGCTTAGACGAAGGTCATCAGTTAAGGCGACCATGGCAGTCTCCACCCCATATCCTGTCCTGAAGCCAGTTTGAAATGGATTTGGAAAATCGGCTTCATCCAAGACCACTTGGAGCTGAAGAGCAACAGCCCTCTTGATCACCTTACTCAAGAATGGCAGATGGGAAACAGGCCTATAATTTTTAATGTCCAGGGGGTCCAGGGATGGATTTTTCAAAAGCGGTCTAACAACTGCTTGCTTTAAGGCAGATGCTACACAACCTTCCCTAAGGGATGCATTGATGACACGTCTAAGAAATGCCATCAAGGCATCACCTCCCTGGATAGCCAGCCATGATGGGCAGGGGTCGAGAAGGCATGTCGTCTTCCTCACCTTTCCAAGGATCTTGTCCACGTCATCAGTACTCACAAGCTCAAATTGATCCAGTGTAGTCTCATAAACGGATTGACTGGACACCTCATCAGTTGATTTTGCCCCAACATTGGCATCCAGGTGGGCTCTTATCTGAGAGATTTTACCTGCAAAGTAGTTGTTAAATGCATCACAGCAGACTGTTGTCAGGTTAAGTAGAGGGCTCTGGGCAGATGGCATCACCGTCAGTTCCCTCACTACCCTAAACAGTTCTGCTGGACGAGACTTTGCAGATTCAATGCAAGCAGACGAAAAGGATCTCCTCGTTGCTTTTATTGCCTCTCTATAAGAATTAAGAAATTTCTTATGAGTTCTGTCAGCTAAGAGTCCAGTTGAATGCCATTTGAGCGCCATACAGTATACAGCTCACATGGAGATTGGTGTGGATTGGACTGGAGTTGTGTGTACAAGATGGTGAAGTTGAAGGAACTCAAAGAGGAGAGCTTGCAAATATTTGTATTATTTTGTAACTCAAGAGAGAAAGATTTTTAGTGTAAAAAGTGGTCAGTGCATTGCCAATATCTATATCTGGATATTTGCTTCTGTACTCTGCTATGTTATTGTTGTGCTGCATCTGGGAGTGTCACCCTCAGATTGTGCTGTATATTGGCTTGTGAACACGATAGGAATTCAGAGCCAAGAAGGACCGAGAGCCAGTGTGCTAATCCTTGTTGTCTGATTTATTTGCTCCAAGCACCCATTGCATTCAATTTGGTTTCAGACCATTCTTCCCCCCAGGACACATTCTAAGGCAATTTAAACCCTTTTGGACACTCGGTTTCTGCCCCCAAGCAATAATTACAGTATATATATCTGCCCTGACTGGTTGTTCTTTGACTTCAGTCCAATTACAGACAGACAGTCTGTTGGTTTACATGGCTAAGCACCTCAATGCAGCCACCAGTCCCACTTGTCACATGAGCTCCTGACTTCTCTTCCCATTTCGAACCCTCAGCAATTGGAATCAAGATCCACCTAGGTAAAGTATTACCATTAAGAAAGTCTTACATCTCTTGACCACTCCCACCTGTTACCTAGTTCTTGTGCATGTGTGTGAACACTTACGTGTGTGTGTGTGTGTGTGTGTGTGTGTGTGTGTGTGTATTATGCTTTCCCCCCTCAATAAAACATAAAAAACTATGCCTCTGGAGTTCTGTGTGCTTCAGGCCTGGTCTAGTTAAG
>NW_024806392.1:0-4045 GCF_019175285.1 Sceloporus undulatus | reverse complement strand
TGACTATGAAAGAACTAGAGAAGATCCTAAAATGCAAACATATACAACTGAGCACAAAAGTTAGAATCAAGCAAGACATTGTATTCCCTATTACCATGTATGGATGTGAGAGCTGGACAATTAAGAAACATGATAGAAGAAAATCAATCCATTTGAAATGTGAAGGTGCTGGAGAAGAGGGCTGAGGGTTTCATGTACAGCCAAAAAGACAAACAAATGTGTTATAGAGTAGATCAAGCTAGAAATATCCCTGGAAGCCAAAATAACAAAACTGAAACTGTCATATTTTGGACATATCATGAGAAGAGTATTGTTATGATCCCTGTGGTCCAAGAAACCCAAACAGCGGCCCTGTCTTGGCACTTAGTCCCAGCAGATCCTTTATTTCCCCCCAAATCTCCTGTTCTTGGTTCACACTCCCTGAGAAGCTGAATGAGACTCTTGGCAAACTTCGAATCATGCTACCACCTCCCAGTGAATTTATAATAACCTTTCCTTAATACACACTGGGACTTTTTAAGGATTTATAGGCATGTTACAGACCGCCTAAAAGTGGCGGTCTGCTGGCAGCGGCGGTTGCTGCGTCCGGGAACTGCAGCAGCCAAACCGCATGATTCCCGGGCGCAGCCAAAAAGAAGCACCAAAATGGTGCTTCTTTTTGCGCCCCAGAAGTGGCACCATGAGGCGCTAGTCATGCACTCACGGCATCACTTCCGCCGCACGACGTCCAGATGCTACGTGTCCACGACGTCAACATGGCAGCCCCTGTGTGGAACGGGCACCTCCATTTTGTGCGCGCTCCGTGCATACTAGGGTTAGGGGCATCAGGAAGTGACGCCTCTTCCTAACCTTAGTACGCGCAGAGTGCATACTTTATGCCCATCCGGAACGGGCCATAGTTCCCTTCCCTTTCTAAACTAAGCAAACAATAACCAAACTAAGGCAATATAAAACATACAAGGACTTTTGACCTTGCAGGTACAATACGTATAGTTATCAGATATTCATTTCAAGCAAGCCAACGGAAAACAAATTAATAAGGCCTAACCGTTCTAACTGACACCTTCCTAAGTAACTGATACAGAGATGGAATCTTCTGGCCTAGATGAGTTTGAGATGTAGTTACTAGCCTTGGCTGAGCACAGACTGCCTTCCTGAAGTATGCCTTCTTGACACAGCCTCAACACTGCAGTTTTTCCCAAGCGGCAAGACCCACATCAAGGGAGATACTCTCACTCCAGACTCCCCACTGCAGAACCTCCTCCAACTGATCTCAGAGGCCTTTTATATCCCTTTGTTGGAAGCTTCCGAAAGGAACTCTCGCTCCTGCTCACTGATTGGCCAAGTGGGCCTTCCATCAGCTGTGATGTAATTACTCATTTGCATGTACCTCCCTCCCAGCTTAATTCTTTATTTCCTGACAGAAGTCTTCCAATGACTGGAGGCCCAGTCATTACAAGAGTACTCACTAGAAAAAACAGCAATGCTAGGAAAGGTGGAGAGAAGTAGAAAGAGGAAAGCTGTACAGTGGTGCCTCGGGTTACGAAATTAATTCGTAACGCGGCCGCTTTCGTAACCCGAAAAGCCTTCGTAAGCTGAATTGCCATAGGCGCTAATGGGGAAAAGCCGCGATTCCGTGCGAAAAAGCCGGAAAAAGCACCAAAAGTTTTTTCGTAACCCGAAAAAACATTCGTAACCCGAAACAATAATTCCCTATGGGATTTTTTCGTATCCCGAAAATTTCGTAACCTGGGTATTTCGTATCCCGAGGTACCACTGTATGCTAGATGGAAGGGTTCTATTAAGGAGGATATGGGTATGAATTTGCAGAAACTAAGCAGAGCAGGGGAAGACAGAGAGTCTTGGAGATGTCTCATCCACAGGGTTGCCATAGGTTGAGATTGACTCAAGAGCAGTTAACAACAACAAACAGCCCCTTGAGGGTGCAAGGAAAGGAAAAAATATTCCTGAACTCACTGAAGTCACCCACTCTGATAGAAGACAGATCCAGCAGGCCTACAAGTCTCCAGAAAGAAATGAGATGTGGTCAGACCAAAACTTGTGTTTTTTATAATTTCATAGATTATTTAATTTATAAATAGAAGCCAGTTTTTTTGTTGTTGTTGTTGATACATAATACCACAGACCGATTTGCATTAATGGGTCATCTCTCTCTCTCTCTCTGTGTGTGTGTGTGTGTGTGTGTGTGTGTGTGTTTCTCCTCCCTCCCCTTGGCAAAACTGCCTGTCAGATCCTTGTGTGCCAACCTTGAATTGAGTATGCTCTTCCCAGACTCCAATACTTTACTGTCTCCAAACAAGCTGCCATTGTGACAAATTCTTTATGGCAGATTTGGCTTGAAGAGCCTTTATAATTGGATACGAATGCCAAAGGAGGAAAGGCAGGTGGGAGTGGAGAGAGGACTTAACTAAACAACCAACATTTGCCATACCCCTGCCTTGCCACTGAGTTTTGTTTAATATTTTGTACTGAATTTTCAGATGAATTTGGGAGAGACGTTGTCAAAGAGCAAGGATAAGAAGTTAGAAAACAGGTTTTTTAGAAGAAGAAGAAGAAGAAGAAGAAGAAGAAGAAGAAGAAGAAGAAGAAGAAGAAGAAGAAGTTGCTTCTCCAAGTCCCCCTTCAAGAAGTCAGTAACCATCATATTTATAGGTTAAAAATATCTCTTGCCCTATTTATCAATATTAGAATAGTTTATTTCTATTGTTTTATTTTTATATACAAGATGCCTGCATGCTGCAATTACTGGCCTGTGGGTCAAAATTCACTCTCCTCCCATTAAGAATGCAAATCCTTGAATATTTGATCCCCACATATAGAGACAAATAATTACAGGAGTTTTTTGTGGGGTTTTTGGGCTATGTGGTCATGTTCTAGAAGAGTTTCTTCCTGACCTTTCACCAGCATCTGTGGCTGGCATCTTCAGAGAATGCCACATAGCCCAAAAACCCCACAAAAAACTATGGATGCCGGCCATGAAAGCCTTCGACTCCAAATTACAGGAGTTTTCTTCCCATTGTGTGTGTATGGGGGGGGGGGTATGTCCACAGTATCCTCTCTTTCTTCAAACATCCTGAAGTGTTGCAGAGGAATTCTTCCTCAGAAATATATATATATATATATATATATATATATATATATATATATCCCCACAAATAAATCAGTCAATAAAAATCTGCACACAAATAAGTTTTCTTGCACATGCAACAGTGTTTTTTGCATAGAAAACAGGTTTTGGTGCCTATAAAATGTGTGTGTATGTGTGGGGGGTGTGCATACATAGGTCCAAGCCCTCCCTCCCTTTGCAGTACAGATTAATTCCACTGCCCCACTTCAGGCCATTTGAATATGGAGACAGAATTACCCTAGATTCTTGGTGGTCTATTACTCTTAGTAGTGAGATCGCCCAGTTGTTGGGAAGATCCCATTTTCCCTACCTCTCATCAACCCCAACATCACCTCCATACCTACAACAGAAATCAAGACTGCATCTGCAATGTAGAAATAATCCAGTTTGGTGCCACTTTAACCGTCATGGCTCAATGTTATAAAATTCTGGTTTTGTGAAACATTTAGCACTCTCTGTCAGAGAGCTCTGGTGCAACAAGCTACAATTCCAAACATGCCATGATACTGAGCCATAGTGATATCAAACTGGATTATTTCTGCAATGGAGATATGGCCAAAGAAAACAGTAAAAGCTAGCAGAGCAACCATGCAATATTCTTCCTCTACCATTTTGTGACACTAAACCCTGGAAACTATATAAATAACTTATAGTTACACCAAAAAAGGAATGAAGTTACTTATTTTGTTGCAACAAGGGTTGGAATCCTGTGGCCCCCTGGATGTCGTTGAACTTCAACTTACAGAATACCTCACTATCAGCTATACTGGCTGGGACTTTCAATTGAACAATATCTGGAGAGGCACATGATTTCATTCATATTATAATTTACTTATACCTTCATTATTGTAAAAAAAAAAAGGAATTAGTTACAAGTAACTGCAGCTAGCATATCCA
>NW_024806391.1:0-4046 GCF_019175285.1 Sceloporus undulatus | reverse complement strand
GTGAATTAAATAACTTCACAGTGATACATCTGGACAAGTTAAAATGCCAACAACAAAATTCTTGTTTGGTAGCAAGATCTGTATATGTTGCTATCTGGGATACGTTTGTAGGTGAATCTGGACACATGGGAGTGTAGTCCTAGGGCTAGGTGGTGGATTGTGTGCCAAGGGGACAAAAAGATAACTTACAAATACAATACTGGTTATCTTTTTGGGTTCCTTGTGGGCCCTTGTTGTGTCACTGAGCAATGGATCCTTTGGGCTATAGATTTGGTGACCTGCATGACAACTAGTGTAGACCATACAAGGGTATTTGAGCTGAAGCTACTATGTAATATCACTCTGTGCCTGATTCTGTATTAACAGATTGAAAGTTAGGAACCACATTGTTTAGTGGTGATGATAGTGATGTAATTACTAAAAGCATATCTACATAATAAAGCATCTGCCTACTGGGGAAGAAGAGTAGAGAGGAGCCAGGATTCATTCTCTCTCTCTCTCTCCCCCCCCCTCCCCCCAGTTTTTGGTTTGTTTGTTTGTTTGGTTTAACTCTAACTATCAAATTTGCTGCTCTCTATTGGTTTTAAATGTCAGTACCAGTCATGGCCATGAAATACTGCTAAAGATGAGAGATGGACAAGAATTTCATTTCAGTTCCTTTTTCATATGTATTTAGTCAAAGTTAAAAACCTCTTCATATCTGCAATGGAAACAAATCAAATGTTGGAAAATATAAGGCAGCAGATCATTGGACTATCTAGCTGATTTAACTTTTTAAATACTCTCTTTTCCCTTTCCTCTCTGTAGCTGGTACTAGCTCTGTGGTGGTAAAACATGGCTCCAAGGATTATCCAGCCTTCCAGAGCTGCATCTGGGGACAGAGAGAGCACACTGTAATGAAGTATCACTGTAATGGTGTGCTGAGTTACAATATGTATTTCACTAGGAGCCATACACCATTGGAGTGTTTTTGCATGTTCAAGAACATTAGTGCTCAATTAGGGTTGTCAGCCCCCTCTCAATTTTTTTAAAATGAGGATTTCATAATCTTTGTAGTCCAATAAGGGAAAGGTAATTCACAACTTTTTGTGAAATGGTAAGGCTAGTTTGTTTAGCTATCTGATGAGATAATGCTATTTTAAATTTGTCTTGTGTAAAAGATTTAAAGTGGACCTGCACAACATAGGCCTGGAGGCTGCACACGGAAGGATTTTGTGCAAGGATGTGGAACAATTTCAAGGCTTCTCTGCCACTCGGCCTTACTCGGAGGAGAAGGCCAGGCAGCATAGGAGGGGGATGGTCAAATGTTTGCCGAGCAAGGCTCCTCCACCATCCAGTTTTTTCCTGAGGAGGAGACCAGACAGCAGAGGAGGAGGCAGACGCATAAATACTTGCCCTGCTTGGCTTTCTCTTGAGGAAAGGGCCAGGCAGAGGAGGAAGACAACACCAGGAAGAAACTCTTCTAGAACATGGCCACATAGCCTGAAAAATCCACAAAAAACCATGGATGCCAGCCATGAAAGCATTCAACTTCGCACTTTACTTGGCTGCTTAAGTTTCATTTCCTTTAATTTATGTATTGTTTGACACTTAGCAAAAATGTTAGCAAACAGTGTCTCTGCTAATAAAAGAAACACAAAGAGTCATTAGCTCACTTCCCAAGTAAAGATAGGCTTCTGGTTATGATTAAGGTTTGTTGGCATATGAATATCTTTGAATATTCACACAGACAATATGATTTTAAGTCATGAAGTTTTAATGTGACAGTATGGTCCGTGAAAGTTCTGAATAACTAATTTGGAGGAAAAAAGAATTGGTGTTTTGAGAGAAATCTAATGAGCACTAATAGTTTTTCTTTTCCTTTTTTAATTTTATGAGTAAAATGTTTTCAATCAAGATTGCTTACAAATAATCTGAAGACCAAGAAAGATTCGCATTAATATCATTTCATGAATAGTTTCAAATAACAAATAAATCTGAGGCTGTTGTAATCTGATCACACAGAATTCATGAGCAGGAAGGGAGGAAATTCAATGAATAAATTAGAATGATTCATTCTGCTTCCCTTAATATACATAGAATACTGAGATACAGGGACTTTTTTTCTCCAGTGATTAACAGCAAAATGTCATTCCCCCAAATTTCCCTAGGTTTGTGCTCTCTCAGGAGAACCATTTGTAATTACTGGTATGTATCAAACATCTCCATGCTAAACACATCCTGTGGCCACTTAGCTTATCTAATCATAGGAGAATTCAACAGACATATTTGTGAATGTATTTGAAGATAACATTTCAGAATGCTATGTTTCTACTTGCACCGTATTCATATTTTTGTAGGGTAAAGAAAGAACAACAAGACACTTGAATTTTGGTACCAGGAAATTTGTTACAGTCTGCTTCTGCTTTGAATTCAAAATGTTAGTGATGACATTCAATGCACTGACCAGCCTGGACTCTAGTTACAATAAAAATGCCTCTCCTGATACATGGCTGCCTGAGGATTGAGGTCTCCTGGGAGGATCCTCATTTGGGACTCGCCAATGGGAGAAAATACATGGGAGGACAAGGGAGCAGGCCTTCTGTGTTGTGGACTCCTAGTTATGGGTAGCCCTTCCTTTGGAGGCCTGAATATCACCAACACTGGTGTCATTCTGAGATAAGTTTAAAATATGGGTTTGTATCAAATCCCTGATACAAAGCTAAGTTATATGCTTTTAAATTGTTTTAACCTTTGAAACCTGTTTTTTCCTCCTTAAAACTTGTTGTGCTGAAGACTGCTTACATTTTCTTTGGTTATAATAATAAAAATAATAATAAATTTATTTTTATACCGCCCTTCTTACAATCAGGGCGGTGTACAACATATCAATCATCACAATACAAATACAATTAAAATACACATGGTTGTTTAAATATTAAATTGTTTTAAATAGTTTAAATTTATTTTACTTGTATACCATCCTGAACTCCAATAAAACAGGGAAGATATAAGTATTTTAATAATAAAGAAATAATCTATATGTCTTTTTCATAAATTTACATCATGCATATTTTGAACTTGTAGATGAACAGAAGGTCCTGCTCTTTTCTCCAACATATATGGACAGCACTCAGTCTCTATTCGTTCAGCAACAAATCTGGATTCATATGTTTATGTTTCTATCTAAAATGATTTCTAATTCATCTTTCAGTCTTCAAAAGACTGTCCTGCGCAATGTGCATCCACAGAGACATGTAGGTCCAACTTTATATTATCCAGTCGACTGTTCTCTAAACTATGTTAGGAGTGTAGAGCTTCACTTATTTTGCTGTCACTTGCAAAAATGAATTTTTCTTCCCACTGAACAAGGTGGTAAGACTTATTTATTTATTTATTTATGCATGCATGCATGCATGCACTGTTATGTTTTGGGAAGCATCAGCAAAATTCAACTAAGTTTTTTTTGTTCTGAAAACATCCTGTTTTGCAAAACACTAAATTTTATATTTTAAAAAGTATGCCGTATAGTATTTTTTCCCATGTATAAAATATATTTGCAAATAAACCAGTGAAAATGAGTAAGAAAACTGAAAAGCTCTGTGTGGTTTTTTTCATGCTCACACAGGAGTGACAGATTTCCTGATGTGTTCAAACAATTTTTATTGCTAAAAATGTGTGAATATCCTTTATTTCTCCAAACTTCACTGAACTGAATGATTTGTTATTTCCAATACAACAAGTGCCATGAACTATTTGAACTGTACCACCATCTTAGTAAATCAACCTTCTGTAATGAAACAGCAAAGCTTTATTTCTAAAGTCAGAAAGTGATGTTTCTTGTATAACATTTTGGACAGAACTAATGGCTAAGCACACGTGCAGCAGTCCTAAGTATACAGAAGGCATTGGCTCAAACTTACAAAATTGGTGGGTTCAAACTTTACCTTGGTCTCAAAACAATCAGTTCATCTTGGATTGTTTCTTCCCTTTTCCCAGACTGTCTTTGCCTGCCTTTTCTAACCATCAAAATAAACTGATAACAGTGGACTAGCAGTCAGAGAGAG
>NW_024806390.1:0-4046 GCF_019175285.1 Sceloporus undulatus | reverse complement strand
TGTTGGGCAGCAATTTGTCATTCTTGTTGATCTCATGAATGGCAAAAACAAAAGCAAAGACAAGCTGGTAGTTCTTTGTCAAGATCCTGCATTCAGAATTAATTTTACAAGTTTATATCGAAGGTAGAAACACACTTTATTTACTCATTATACCAGGGGAAACCCTGAGAATAAAATAGGAAGGATATAAGAGTAGCAGATGCACTTGTGATATCCTCTTTCAGAGGTTTCATCCATCAATTGTAGCCTGATGCAAAGATATACATTTAGAATACAACTAGAATTAAAGAATTTAAAGACAGATATGTGGTTTGGTACAAAATTGATATCAATTCTTACTATTTCTTTTAAAATAAATAAGGTTCCTAGTCTCTCTGCCACATCAGTCCTTCAAGAATATAATATAATATAATATATACACAGTATGGAGGAATCATTTCTGTTTAGTATTCTTTGAGCACTTGGGAGAAATTAATCTGCTGCAAATATACCAGTAAAAATCAGTCTATATTCATTCAATTCCAACATGCAATTTGTAACTATGAAGCATTTTCATTGATTTCCCTCAGCCCCTGAACATTTGAAAATTTTGATTCTTTTAATATATTCTTTAAAAACATCACATTTTAACCAAATCTTCACTATGTATATATAAATACATTTCAGTTGTGCATGCAATATTGTAATTTGAAGATATAACTTTAATTTTGCATGTTTTTAATGTCACAACAATTAGCATGACATTCAGTGGTATATAGGAATTACGATTTAGAAGTAACATTAGTCCAAAAAACCATGACTAAGGAGTCTGTATAAAGTGAAATGGCAGGAGGTCAAAGGAGGGGGCGGGTGACACCAACTGTACCGGATGACACCAATCCTAGTGACTCCACTGATCCATCTGTGTCAACACTGAAATAATTTTAACCACACCCGCTTAAATCATACTAAACTGACTCAAAGCCACACTTCTTCCCTCTTCTTCTTGCTTACCAAGCTTCGTAGGGTGTTCCCCGTGCTTCTCTAAAGTCATTTAATAACATTTTTGCTAACGCAATGGACACAAATTCCCCAATGAGAAGATCTCCTTTGGAACTAATGGAATTTTGTTGAATGTAGGGTTGCCAGCTGCACATGGAGCCCAAACATTTGTTCAAAATATCAGTCAAGAGAAAGATGAGGAGTGATGAAACCTCTGTCAGAGCCATTACAGTATGTCCCAATGATGCACAAATGTTCATACCTGTATCTCTTGCTCTGTTTTCATGCAATACCCAGCTATAAACAACCACCCCCCACCCAAGCAGCAGCTTTTTCCAAAATTAAGCATTGGCAGGAAGTCATGAGCTGTCCAAGCTCCAATATTAGCCTCAAGCAAATGTTCCCTTAAAAGGATCCATTATATATGACAATTTAAATAAATCCAGTGTATTTGGTTCTGAATTCTCCAAGCTCTTATTCGTGTTGCAATTCTACAGGGAGTCAGAATCACAACTATGGAAATTATAGGTTAGATAATTGTGATTCCCAAAGCTTTTGAGTTCATGCAGCACCAGAGAAAACATTTTTGATACTTCAAGGAGTAGTAAAAATCACAATATACATTAGGGAATCATAGTGTATGATGGGTGACATTCTGAGCAGAAAGAAGGAAAAATGTGTGGGAAAGGATCACCAAGACAGGGTAGATTCACTATACCCTTCACACTCTCAGAAATTAAAACAATTTATCAGAATGTGAGTGTTCCAGAACTCTATTATGGAACCCGTTTATCAGATTAGACTGGATCAGTTCAAGCTTGTGTGTATTGATGATGCGGACAAGATCCTGGGAAAGATGAGGAAACCGCCATGCCCCCTCGATCCCTGCCCATCATGGCTGGATGTCCAGG
Organism: Sceloporus undulatus; assembly: GCF_019175285.1. Classification (NCBI taxonomy): domain Eukaryota; kingdom Metazoa; phylum Chordata; class Lepidosauria; order Squamata; family Phrynosomatidae; genus Sceloporus; species Sceloporus undulatus. The sequence goes on along the minus strand of NW_024806390.1, from coordinate 2,154 downwards.
GGGGTGATGCCTTGATATCACTTCTTAGATGTGTCATCAATGTATCCCTTAGGGAAGGTTTAAAAGAAGCAGTCGTTAGACCACTTCTGAAAACGCCTTCCCTGGACCCCCTGGACATGAAAAAATATAGGCCTATATCCCATCTGCCATTTTTGAGTAAGGTGATCGAGAGGGCTGTTGCTCTCCAGCTCCAAGTGGTCTTGGATGAAGCGGATTATCTAGATCCATTTCAAATTGGCTTCAAGACAGGATATGAGGTGGACATTGCCATGGTCACCTTAACTGATGACCTTCGTCTAGGCATCGACAGAGGGAGTGTGACCCTATTGGTGCTCCTAGACCTCTCAGCAGCATTCCACACAATAGATCACAACATCCTCTTGGAACGCCTGAGAGAGTTAGGAATCGGATGCACTGAGTTGCAGTGGTTCCATTCCTTCCTCTTGGGCAGGTTCCAGAGGGTGAAGCTTGGGGACAGTTGCTCCTCAAAGACGGAGCTTAATTATGGCATCACTCAGTGTGCCATCCTGTCCATGATGCTATTTAACATTTATATGAAGCCGCTGGGAGAAATTATCCGTAGACATGAGGCAGGGTGTTATCAGTACGCTGATGACACCCAAATATATTTCTCCATGTCTAGGGCATCAGCGACGATGACAAATGGCATTTCTCCCCTCAGTCGGTGTCTTGAGGCAGTAATGGACTGAATGAGGGAAAACAAACTCAAGCTGAATCCAGACAAAATGGAGACACTTACTGTAGGGGCTCCTAAACCAGGTATTGGGCTGCAACCTCCAGTCCTAGAGGGGTTCACACTCTCCTCAAAGGACTGTGTTTGCATTCTGGGGGTGCTTCTTGATCCATCGCTTCAGATGAGAAATTAGGTGAATTTCTTTTTCTGCTGCCTTTGAAACCATGACAGCAGATAAGTGGTAGTCACATTCAAACCTAGACCCAGTCACCAGTCACCGTCAGCATATATGATATTCTCACCCCTCTCAAGAAGGAATCATTTCCTTAAGATATGTCATGCATATACCATACATGTTTGTTGCTGTTGTTCTGTGCCTTCAGGTCGATTCTGACTTATGGCAACCCGAAGATGAACCTTTCAGAGGGTTTTCATTGCAAGTTTCTTCAGAGGGGTTTGCCAGTGCTATCCTCTGAGGCTGAGAAAACATGACTTGTCCAAAGTCACACAGTGAGTTTCTCTGGTCGAGGCAGGATTCGAATTCTGTTACCCCAGTGTCCTATTCCAATGCTCAAACTATTACACCACTCTGGCCCTCCATAATACAATACATGACAGTATATTACATCATAGAAAGACAAGAGCATGTATAAAATGTTCAAAACATCACAAAGGTCTAATTGCCCTGTAGTTTTGCTTTAATTGAAAGACCAAAGATGTCTGCCACAGGCCATATTTGAATAGTGGATTGAAATTTGGCTTATATAAACATGAAATGTCAGTCCAGTCGAAAAAGAGAAGAGAGAGAGAAAGAGTGAACAGAGTTTTACTGGGAAGTCTTAAGTCTGATCATGGACATAAGCTCAATGGCAAAGAGGAAAAGCAAACAAGGCTTGATTAGCTGGGCAGGGAGATTTCAGGCACATGTGTCCAGAAGCAATGGAGAGTGACCACACTTTCCTGTCCAGTAATAGAATGGACTTTTGTGGTTTTCTTATGCTTATTAAAGTAAGCGGAGAGACAGGCAGGAAAGAGAGGAGTGGAGAGGGAGAAAGAAGTGTATGACAGAGAGAACGAAGCCTGACTACCTATAGTTAATTAATCATGGAGTGTTTGTATCTTTTCAGAGATGGCTGGAGTATAGGATGCTGCAGTTCAATGTCAAACTGGAACAGAAAGTATCTTTTCAAGAGCAATGACATCATAAAACCATTTTGTTTCAGGTAACTTTTAATAAGAACCACTGTGGTCTGAGCACTGGACTATGACTCTGGTGATCAAGGTTCAATTCCTGAGTGGCCATGGAAACCCATTGAGTGACCATGAGCAAGTCACAAACTCTCAACCTCAGAAGATGGCAATGACAAACCACCTCCAAAGAAACTTGCCAAGAAAAACCCATGATAGGGCACCTTTCCACTTTCATTGGTATTACAACAAAATTCTAAAGTGAAAGGATG
>NW_024806388.1:0-4047 GCF_019175285.1 Sceloporus undulatus | reverse complement strand
CTGCATCTACACTGCATAAATAATCCAGTGTGACACCACTTTAACTTCCATGGCTCCATGCTAGAGAATTATGAGATTTGTATTTTTTTGTGAGACATGTTCCATCTTAGAGAAGCCTGGGATTTGCAGTTTGCTGAGGTATTCCAGCCCGTTCTGTCAGAGAGCTCTGCTGTCTCACCAAACTACAAATCCCAGGAGTCTGTAGGACTTCATGGGAGCCATGGCAGTTCAAGTGGTATCAAACAGCCTTTCTCTCTCTCTAAAGCAGAGGGCAAGCCAGGAGCAGCCAATGGCTTCCTTCAACAACAACAACAACAAAGGGGGGGAGTCTGTCTGTTGAAAAGGAAGAAGAAACGCCTGGCTCTCTTAATGAGTTAAGACTTCAACTCCCAGCATCCCTCGCCCTTGGCCATGCTAGCTAGGGTTCATGGGAAATGCAGTCCGTCCCCTGACCCCGCTTTAAGCCTCGCCTCCCTTAGTCCCGCCTTTGGCCAAACTCTGAACGTTTGACAAAAGGAGCAAGCTGTCCCTCGGCAGCCACCGTAGAAGCGCCGGAGGACTAATGGGAGTGTTTTGTCTCTCTGCAGCTTCCGTAGTCCACAGGCAAAGATGGCGGAGTATTCCTGTGTCAAGAAAACGAAGCTGGTTCTTAAGGGGACGAAATCGAAAAGGTTCGTGTGTTTCGAACCCAGCACCTCTTCTCAAGGCTGGGAGGGATCCATTCCCATTAAGGACTCCTTTTGGGTGCATCTACACTGTAGGAATAATCCAGTTGGACGCCGCTTTAACTTGCCCTGTGGTTCATGTTCTAGGAGAGCATCTGTGGCCTCTGGCCTCTTCCTGGGATGGGCACCAGAGGGTTTGGCTGTAAGAGCCCTGGGCCATGGCAGTGAAAGTGGAGAGCTGGGAGAGAGCAGAAGGGCCCCTTCGTCCTGCCACGCAGGGCCTCTCTCTCCGTCCAGGCATCCCCAGAGACAGAGGGCCTCCGAGGAGAGAGGGAGGAGGAGGAGGAGGCTCCATTCCTCTCCCTGGAGGGAAGCTCCTCCTGAGAACAGTGCTGACAGTCACTCTTTCTGGACGCTTTTCCTCTCTGCTATTCCCAGTTAGAATGGCAGTTTCAAGAAATGTTGCCTTGTCTTCCATGCTTGCTTCTTCCTCCTCCTCCTCCTTGTTGTTTCCTTTTCCTTTGTGTGCCAGGCCCTGAAGTCTGTGGACTCAAAACAGGGACTGCCTTGTTGCCCATGTCTGTAAAATGAACTAAGCTGCTTTGGCTAAAGAAGCAGGACGAAACGTTTAACAATGTAAATCAACAGACTCAGAGGCTCCCTTTCACTATGATGGAGGCTGTGTGAGAACAGCCCCATGCTTTACATAGTCAGCAAACAATTACAGTAAAACGGAAATGTCCCTTGGTGGTGTTGCCCATAAGAGGCACCCTTAGCACCAACAGTGCTTCATATGCTACTATAGAAGTAACCTTTTCACTTTGATATTTCAGAATAGTGCTGTGATGTAAGAAAAGGTTTGGGTTGTCAGGAAATGTACATTGCAAGCAAAGCATGCGGCTGATTTGTCCTTTTGCTTTGTTTTACAGCAAGAAAAAAAGCAAAGATAAGAAAAGGAAAAGAGAAGATAATGTTGAGGATCAGCTTGACATTGTTGGTAAGCCTTTCCACAAGAGAGGAATGAAGAGCATGGCTAATGTTTGCAATGGGGGTGTAGGGGAGGTCATATGGATCCATACGTTAGCTTTTAAATGAAACAGAAAAGATAATATTGGTCCAGAAACACACTGCAGAAATAATCCAGTTTGAGACTGCTTTAACTGCCCTGGATCAATGCTAGCGGATTCTGGGAACTGTAGTTTTGTGAGACATTTAGCTTTCTCTGTCAGAGAGCTCTGGCCCCACAACAAACTACAGTTCCCAGGATTCCCTAGCACTGAGCCAGGACAGTTAAAGCAGCCTGGATTATTTCCGCAGTGTGTTTTGGACCTTCGACAAATATCCCAGCCTTATGTTTTTTATGGCAGTTTCCCTGTTTCTGTTCACAGACATGATATATTATGTCACTTTGTTCTGATAGTATCAGGAGAAATCTATATATATAACAAAGAATGTATATATATATATTATACACACACATATAATAGAATAAAATATTATATATATATATATATATACACACACACACACACATACCTACCATACTAATGCTTCTTATTGATGGATGTTGCGTAGTGCGATGGAAACAACAGATATAGTATTGATATTCAGCTCAACATTCATTGAGTTTTCTGTGCAGTCCTTGGTGCCTAACAGTATCTTATATATATATATATATATATTCATTCAAGTATTTCCAAAATTTTTCTAGAGGCCCTTTCCAAAATGAAAGATAAGCAGTGATCTGTTCAGTAATTTAATAGATTTATTCTCACTGATAAGTTGTAACCATGTTGATTAAATAACTGTTCTTATGCATTATGCAGACAACCAATGTTTTCTTCTTAATCCCTCTCTTACATTAGAAGGCTGGTGGAAGGTAACAAACTTTGGTGAAATCACAGGAACTGTAGCCATAGAAATGGGTCTTGGAACATACATCAGTGCTCTTGACAATGGCCTGTTTACTCTTGGGGCTCCTCATAAAGGTTGGTATCAATTAATGTGGGTATAAATGTTCTCTCTCTTTGTCCCAGATAAGCTTTACTACTTACCTTAGACCATTCTAAGATCACCAACTGTATCCTATTAAACTTGAAGTAACCTCTAATCTTCATCCGGACATCATTGAAGAAGCCCTAGACTTACAAAGAAATTCAAAAGATGTCTTGCCGATGCATATACTGTACTTTTAATTATAATTTGGGGAAATTGCTTGTTAGAATGACAATTCCCCAAATCCTCTGAGGATGCTAAAAGTTGTAACCCATGAAAATAAATTTCCCACGTTCTGATTTTAACATATGGCTATCTCCCAGTAAGGAGTCTACAATCTGTCATTCTGGTTGGAGCGAAGGGCCAAGTTAACATGATAAAAATATATGCAGACTCAAGGATACAACCAAATCCTTTCTCTTGAAGAATGCTTATGGTTCAGTCACTGAGTCAGTAATGCTAACTGTATTATTTGTCAGTCAATTTCATGATGATGTTTCTGTACTGTACACATATGCCTCTTATGCTGTAAGACCAAGGTGAAAATTTCATATTCTTCTGGTGTTGCATAAAGCTCACTTCACTAACCGCTGTGAAAATCATTTATTATTTATTTCATATGAAAAATAGACAGGAGTATGTGGTGAAAATGACAAATTGGACACTGAGAAAAGCTATTAAGGTTTCAGGTGTCTTCAGTGCATTCTTTGAATGATGTGTAGCAGTAATTGTTAACACAATTCTCCAGTTTTAAGCAAACTATCACCTAATGTGTTTTTAATGTCTTCAGATGAAGGCCCTAGCCCACCTGAACAATTTACTGCTGTCAAGCTGTCAGATACAAGGTAATTGCTTTCCTTGGCTTTAAATTACTTTTGAGTTAATTGTGCTTTCATAGATTTTGATATAAAATAATGTCTGAGATGGGTTATCTCTTCCCAGATCTCCTAGCTTAGAAACAATATTATGCATGTGTGTGCCTGTCAACTTATGGCAACCCCAGAAATTTCATAGGATTTTTTCCCAAGCAATAAATACTCAGGTGGTTTTGACATTTCCCTTTGAAATACACTGGGCCCTTGGGATCCACTGAGTGTTGGTTCCAGGACTCCCCATGGATACCAAGACCAGTGGATGCTCAAATCCCATTAAATACAATGCCCCTTGTCCAAAATTACAAAAACAAGGTTTGCGTTTTTCATATTTTTATATATTTTTTAATATTTCCAAACTGTGGATGGTTGAATCTGTGAATGAGGAAATCCATGGATACGGAAGTCTGACCATACAGACTACACCACCTGATATTCATTGGCAGTCTCCCATCCAAGCACTGACCCTGACCCTGCTTCGCTTCCAAGATCAGACAGAATCTGGTGCCTTTAGG
>NW_024806387.1:0-4048 GCF_019175285.1 Sceloporus undulatus | reverse complement strand
TTTGTAGGCATAACTTTTCCCACAATGCTGGCATTTGTATGGCTTTGCTCCTGTGTGGATTCTCCGATGCATGACAAGGACTGATTTGTAGGCATAACTTTTCCCACAATGCTGGCATTTGTATGGCTTTGCTCCTGTGTGGATTCTCCGATGCATGACAAGGACTGATTTGTAGGCATAACTTTTCCCACAATGCTGGCATTTGTATGGTTTCTCTCCAGTGTGGCCTCTCTGATGTCTCACTAGGTTTGATTTCGACGAAAAACATTTCTCACAATGCTGGCATTTGTATGGCTTCTCTCCTGTGTGGACTCTCTGATGTATCACTAAGTGTGACTTTGAAGAAAAACCTCGCCTACAATGCTGGCATTTATATGGCTTCTCTCCTGTGTGGACTCTCCGATGTATGACTAAGACTGACTTGCAAGCAACATTTTTTCCACAATGCTGGCATTCATGTAACTTCTTTCTTGTGTGGACTCTCTCATGACTCACAAGTTCTTCTGTAAAGAAGGACAATCACAGTCAAGAATGAATATCAGAATTATGAGAGGAGGGTGTTACCCCCAAGATTTAGCCCTTGTTGAACCCCCCACCCTGCTCAGGTGAATGCGACAGTCAAGAACACCTGTTATCAGCTTCGGCTTATTCGCCAGCTGCGCCCATACCTGGCCCAGAGGGACCTTGAAACTGTTGTACATGCTCTGGTAACCTCGAGATTGGATTTCTGCAACGCACTCTACATGGGGCAACCCTTATACCAAACTCAGAAGCTACAAATGGTACAGAATATGGCAGCCAGGCTGGTCACTGGTACTTCCAGGGCCAGCCATATAACACCTGTGCTTAAAGATCTGCATTGGCTGCCTATTCGCTTCCGGGCACAATATAAGGTGTTGGTAATGACCTATAAAGCTCTAAATGGCTTGGGCCCAGGATACCTGAAGGACCGCCTCTCTCCATACATTCCGCCCCGCACCCTCAGAACATCTGGGCAGCAACTCCTTAGGGTGCCAGGGGCTAGGCTGTCCTCCACCAAGAGGAGGACATTCTCCATCGCCGCCCCAGCCCTTTGGAATACGCTGCCCATAGAGCTCCACTCGATTACCTCCCTGGCCCAATTTAGAAAGGACCTTAAAACCTTTCTCTTCCATCTGGCATTCCCCGAATAGAGTCCAGTGGGCCTCCCTTCCTCTCCTGTGGCAAAGAGGAAGGGCTAACGGGGCTTTATATTGTTTTTATATTGTTGTTGTATTGTTTTTATTGAATTGATATGGTTATTGTATTGTATTTTATGTTGGAAACCGCCCTGATCTACGGAAGGGCGGTATATAAATAATTTTATTATTATTATTATTATTATTATTATTATATTTGACATTAAATTAATAAAGTTGCTGAGAGTGGCCCGAGTATGACACTATTGCAGATGTCCCCAAATCCATGGAACAATTGTCTCCCTACTGACAGGAGCAACTTTCCATTCCCTTGCAGGACTCTCAGCAATTGGAATCAAGAACATTCTAGGAAATGTATGACCATTAGTATAGCCTTACATTATTCCCCAATCTCACCTTTGTTACTTACCTCTTGTGTGTATGTATGAATGCTTGTGTGTGTTTGCGTGTGTGTGCGTGTGCGCTTGTGTGTGCATGCATGTATTTTGCTTTTTCCCTAAATAAAACATAAAAACCCATTTGAAATGCCTCTGGAGTTATGTGAAATTGCGTGCCTGGTATAGTTGGGCTGACCTCCGAGGTCACTGTTGCCTGAACAAAATTATGTCTCTTCTTTGAGCTAAGTACCAAAACCCCCCCCCCCAAAGCATAGCACTTGCAAGTGTCCTCCCCAGACTCCAGCATTTTGGGTAACAAAGGGCCTCTGGAACCAAAAATGCAGCTAAGCAAGCTCAGGTTGGAAAATAGAAGTGCTTTTTCTCTAACTGTGTCCTCCTTTCCTTCCTTCCGAAATATTACTCATAATTGCTAAATAAAACCACTTAATATGTCTGAAAACAAGGACCTGAGCCAGTTCTCATTAGTTCACTGAAACCAGTTCTGAAAATCTGTCAGAACTGCCTCCCAATCCCCAAGGCCCCTCTCCTGGCCCTTCCCAGGGGACCCTTCCTCTCCACACAGAGCTAGGCGAGCCTGGCTTGGCTCCTGCCTTTCCCTCCTGGCTCCCAGAGGCCTGATCCACTTCACTTTTTCCCTCTGCTCTCTAACCTTCTTTCTTGCCCATCAGCATCTCATTTTCAGCATCTCTTCCCTCCCTTTCAATTTTTCACTTTCCGTCCGTCTCTTTATCACAGACATATACCCACAGCGTGTGATGCATAAAAGGGACACTTTGAGGCCCATTTGTTGAGAAAGGCGGGATAATCAATATACAAATAATTCATTGGCAAAGGCAGAGTAAGGGGGCTGGGACCTGGACTCCAATTTTGGTGAGGGTGAAGCGCCAGGGAGCAGCCTTAAAACAGCCTTAAAACATGTATAAGACAGGCATGGGGTTTGGAGGAGATCTCAGGGGCAACCCTACATTGTATTGCCTGGGGGGGGGGGGGGGGGGGCGGAATGAAATAATATTTTGCCCCTCAACATCCCACTCCATCCCTTTGGGGAAGTGGAGGCCATTTTACCACTGTTGGACCCTCCCTGAGCCACTGCAGGCCCAAGAGAGGTCTTTCCCCCAAGAAGTCTCTCCAGAGCTTTAAAAGGATGGAAGAGGCACCAAAAAAGGTAGGAAACTTGCTCAGGGATGTGCTGAGTACCATTTGGGTGTGAAAAGCATTAATCTCTAAGGCTTTTCCCCACAAAATCCTAGAACAGGCAGTTTAGGATGGAGTATTTAGAATCATTAAAAACTGGACAGCAATAGTGCCTCACTGAACTACAGATTCAGATATTCTACAGGATGTTGCTATCACAATTAAATTATGCTTGAAAGGGCTCTAGGATTCCAAGTAGACCACAAGTTGAACATGGGCCAACAGTGTGATGCAGCAGCTACAAAGGCCCATGTGATTCTAGGCTGCATCATTACAAGAATAGTTTCTAGCAACAAGGGAAGTAATAGTGCCACTCTATTCTGCTTTGGTCAGGCCTCACTTGGAATCATCCTGTGTCCAGTTCTAGGCCCCACAATTCAAAAAGGATGTTGACAAATTGGAGCATGTCCAAAGGAGGGCAACCAAAGTGGTGAAGGGTCTGGAAACCATCAAATTCTATGAGGAGCAGCTTAGAGATATGGTTATGTTTAGTCTGGAGAAAGGAAGATAAAGAGTGGATATGATATCCATGTTTAAATATTTGAAAGGGTGTCATGTTGCGCAAGGAGGAGGCTTGCTTTTTGCTGCTACAGAGAAAAGGAGACACCACAATGGATGCAAGACACAGGGAAAGAGGGTCCACCTAAACATTAGGAAGAACTTTGTGACAGTAAGAGCTCTTTGACAGTGGAATATACTCCATAAGAGTTTGGTGGAGGTCTTTAAAGAGAGGCTGGATGGCCATCTCTTGGGGGTGATTTGAATGTGTATTCCTGCATGGCAGAAGGGGGTTGAACTGGATGGCCCTTGTGGTCTATTCCAACTCTATGAGTCTATAATTCTAGTGGAACCAAAGTGACATGATAATATAGTATGAAAGCACGCTTAGTCTTTATATAAAGAGCGATGGAGTCAGGTTCCTTACCTACAGAAGCCACATTCTCATAATTTTCCATCATTACATAATTGTACAAAAGTTTCTGTTTCTTCGTCAACAGATTCCATTCATCCTTGGAGAAATATACTGCCACATCTGCAAAGGTGACCTGAAATAGAAAATAGCCCTTATCCAGAGAGTGAGTAAACAAAAGGGGAGGAAAGAACATGGTGCATCCAAATATTATTTCATCACTTCAGAATTCAGTCCAGGAAATAAACTTTAAATTCTGTTAGCAAGAAAAAAGCTACTGCCTTTCGTATCAGCTTTACTTGAATCCTTTCAATAAAATATACAATACAGTGGTACCCTGGGATACGAATGCGCCGCCTTACGAAATT
>NW_024806386.1:0-4049 GCF_019175285.1 Sceloporus undulatus | reverse complement strand
ATTTGCAAATGTTAAGCATTCCTTTGTGGTGGGAAGATATGAGCTCTGAAAGCCACAGAGGAGAAAAATGCAAAATAGAGTGACAAATGAACTGGGGCTTATGGTTGTTGGTTTTTGTTTTTTTTTACAAGTCAAAATCTGCAGCAATACACTGCCTATGCAGTCAACACAAGCTACATTAATGGCACTTTTCCAGGATCAGCCCTATAGAAAGGTTTTTAACAAAAAACAATATATGCAAACATCAGGCAGCTCTGACAGTTCCATTTGGTTAGGAAACGCCTTTTGCTTTCACATATTATTGCTCAACTTGCAAGCAATTTTGCTGCTAAACTTTCACTGCCAAATGGAGCCACTTAAGCTTTTTTTGCTTATCATCTTTTTTATATCATTTCAGTGATTTGGGTATCCAAATAATGCTGTGTCTTTTTACAGAGGTCATTCTGTTCACACCTGGACATCAGGATTGGCAAACACATAGGTCACTACGTCCCAGCCTTCACTATTTGGGCGAGATGAGTCTAATATTTTCTATATTATCTATAGCATTTCTAACGTGCATAAAATGAGCACATGCAGTCTTATGCAAATTGGCATTTTCTTTGTCCTCTTTTTCAGGGGATGATGCATATCCTTGTTGTTGTTGTTGTTGTTGTTGTTGTTGTTGTTGTTGTTGTTCATGTGTCAGTGACCATTGAAAAAGCCCAGATGGCCCCGTACAACCTGCATGCTGTTAGAAAGGAGCATTGACCCAATGATGGTTCAGGATCCCGGTTTTGGGGGCAGCACCTTTGCAAAATGGGCTCAATAGGCACCTACTTGAGCAGGTTGACCTTCACTTCATTGCTGTAAGAACTGCCATTCATCCCTTTTAGATTCAGTCTACACAGACAGGGAGAGGGGAAAAGAGAAAGAGAGAAAGAATGACAATATATCTTCTCCTTTCTCCTGTTGCTGATCCAACTGGAGGACAAAGAAGATGACCTAGAACATCCACAGATAGTTAACCAATATGCTGCTGATTCCTGACTCTCTTTATTATTATAGGAAGCTATTTTAGTAGTAAACTTGTGTCTGCTGTCAGTAATGGACTAAATGAAGGTGATCAAACTGAAGTTTAAACCAGATAAGAAAGAGATGCTTCTTGTCAGTTGAAAGACGGTTCAGGAAATAGGGATTAAGCCTGTACTATAGAGGGTTACATTTCCCCTGTAATGTCAGACTTGCTGTTTAGGAGTATTACTAGACTGAATCCTAAACCTTGAGGCTCAGGTTTCAAAGGCAGCCAGGAATGCATTTGCAAAGTTAAGAGTATTGTGTCAGCTGTTCACATTTCTTAAAAAGCTGGGTCTAGCTACAGAGACATATGCCTGATTACATCCCATTTGGACTACTGGACAAACATCCTTTAGTATCCACTGGAGGTTGGTTCCAGGACCTTTCATGGATACCAAAATCCATGGATACTCAGAGCCCATTAAATACAATGGCAGAGTAAAATATACAAAATGGCAAAATCAAGGTTTGCTACTTGGAATTTATATATTTTAAAAATATTTTCAAACTGTGGATGCTTGACTCTGTGGATAAAAAAAAATCAGTGGATATGGAGGGCTGACTGTAACATATTCTGCATGGGGATGCTTTGGAAACTGTTCAGAAACTTCATCACATCCAAAATACTGTGGCCAAAGGACTGACTGGGACCAACTACTTGGAATATATAACTAACCCCTTGTTGAAGCAGCTTCGCTGACTGCCGGTTCCTTTCTAAGTGCAATGTAAATTGCTGGTTATAACCTAGAAAGCCCTTTGCAGTTTGGATTCAGATTATCTGAAATATCATATTTCTATGTGTGATCCTATCAGAATAAATCTCTTGGGTGTGAGAAGATTTTCTTTCTGTCCCATCACCATCACAGGCCCATCTAGAGAGCATATGGGAAAGAACATTCTCAGTGACTTTTATGAGAGAGTTAGGCCCCCTCTTTACTCTCCTTTGTTGTAAACCATCTTGGATCCAATGCCAAGGAAAATGCAGGATATTAAACAAATAAACAAATAATGTTGATACTGAATACTGACCTTCGTCTGGAGGCACAAGTACTAAACCAGGCCTGCACAACATACAAAGGAGTTTGGGCAGTCCACAAAGATGTGAAACAACCTCAAGGCTCAAGGCTCCTCTGCTGCTCAGTCTTCTGTTGAAGAGAGGGCCATGTGAAGGAGGAAGAAGAAGGAGGATGCTTGCCCTACAAAGCTCCTCTGCTGCTCAGCATTCTCCCGAGGAGAAGGACAGGTGGTGGCGGAGGAGGGTGGGCAAACACTTGCCCTGCAAGACTCCTCCACCATCTGGCTTTCTCTTTAGGAAAAGGCCTGGTGGTGGTGGCAGTGGAGGAAGATAGGAGAACGCTCATCCTGTAAGATTCTTCTGCTGCTTGGCTTTCTCCCTAGGAGAAGGTCAGGTGGAGGAGGAGGACAGACAAATGCTCACCCTGCAAGGCTCCTCCTCCACCTGACTTTCTCCTGAGAGCAGTGGAAGAGGAAGAGGGGCAAACGCTTGCCCTACATGGCTCCTCTGCTGCTCAGAACTCTCTGGAGGAGAAGTCCGGATGGAGGAAGAGAAGGACAGGCAAGGCTTCTCCACTGCTCAGCTTTCTCCTGAGGAGAGGGCCGGGTAGAGGAAGAGGAGGATGGAATTAATATTATTAATAATTATTAATAATTATTAATAATTGAGTAATTAAATTATTAAAACCCATCTGTGGCCCAAAGTTTATCCTATTTTAATTTTGGTCCCTTCCTACTGCCAAGTTGTGCAGGTCTGTTCTAAGCACAAACTTCTCTTTATAGAACACAATCATTCCAGCCACTAACTTTGCCCAGAGTTAACACCGAATGGCTGTATACCCCTTCTAGTGACTGAAGATACTCCATGGCACCCTCACTGGAGTAGCTTTGTGTCACTGGTGGGTTATCTGCAGGGCCAAACAAAAAGCCTGTGTTCTCCCTGATCTCACATTGTCCTGTTTGGATGACACAGGCCAAAACCCCAGGACCATGAGTGGGCTGGATTGTGGCAGACCAGACACAGATCCTGTGTATCCAGCCTGATCCTGGGGTAAACAGCCCTTAACACAGGTCAATTTGATTTTATGTTTACTGTGGAGTTTCCTGGAAACTCCACTGCAAAACTGGCTGTTCAAATAGCCCCTGCAAGCTGCTTACCCTTCTCCACTGTTGCTCCTATTGGAAAGTCCCCTGTCACTACATCTGATGTGGAAACGGTGCCTGGCCATGTGGGTACAGGCAGGTGCCTCATTTCTGTATCAGATGTGGTGACCTGAGGCTTTTCAGTAGGAGCAATGATGCAGAAAGGTACAGAATGCACACATTATCAAGTCTCCAGGCCAGCACAGAGTCTGACCCTGGTGAGCACCCAGGCCAGAATAGCATGTGCTTAGCCTGTGCTTTCCTAGACCATCTGCTCAGGGCCTGGGAAGTGAAGGCTGGCTTGTTGAATTCCCTCATTAAACCTGTAGAACCCTTTGTTCTCAACCATTGGGTGAGGGAGAATGCCATTCCTAAACTTTGAATGGCTGTGGGGCAGATTCATGTAAAAGACTAATTTTGCTTTTTTTGTTTAAAAAAACATGTAATTCCTTTGCTTATTTTATGACAGAAACAAATTCTCAAGCACATCCATTAAATAACCCATTTCTTTCTATGAATTTATAAAGGGACAACAATGTGATCAATCTAATCCCTGATACGAAATGTCATTATCGCTGTAGTTTTTGAAGTAATTTTTAAACCCTATATTTTATTTATTAATTAGATTTTCTAAGTCTCTTAAATGGAAATGAAAACAATGTCACTTGTCCTAGTTACTTGAGTAAACAGATGCTCTTCTAACTTAAACGTTGGACCATATTATTTATGAGTCTAAAAAGCAAAAGCAACTGTTATGAATGCTCATAATATCTGAGGTCTAGAATTGGCTGTCCCTCTGGATATTCTTTGTGGTTGGGAACTGCCAGTATGAATAA
>NW_024806385.1:0-4049 GCF_019175285.1 Sceloporus undulatus | reverse complement strand
TGAGGGCCTCAAACTTAAGCTGCAGTGCCTTTGGGGCCTATGTTTCCAGGCAGTCTTGAAACATCCCCACCATCTCCCTGAGTCCTTCCTCATAGGGCTCCATGGTTTCCAGACCCTCCGCCATTTTGGTCTCTCTCCTTTGGACCCATGGCTCTAGTTTCTCAACATCCTTTTTGAATTGTTTTGCCCAGAACTGGACACAGCATTATTCCAGGTGGAGCATAAGAGAGAAGCACTATGACTTCCCTTGATCTAGACTTCTCTTGATGCAGCCTAGAATTGCATTGGCCTTGTTAGCTGCCGCATCGCTTTCTTGACTCACGTTCAACTTGTGGTCTACTTGGACTCCCAGATCCCTTTCACAGCTGGTAAAGAATAAAATAGCTAATGATAGTAATAAAAGAAAAAGATTTTAGCTATTTGCTTCCGGGCACAATACAAGGTGTTGGTTATCACCTATAAAGCCCTAAATGGCTTGGGCCCAGGGTACTTAGAGGACCGCCTCTCTCCATATAATCCGCCCCGCACTCTCAGATCGGGTGATAAACATCTCCTAAGAGTTCCAGATGCTAGAAGAGCCATCACTACACAAAGGGCCTTTTCCACCTCGGCCCCTAAGCTCTGGAACTGGATCCCCGACGAGCTCCGCTCGACCCCCTCCCTAGCCCAATTTAAAAAAGGGCTGAAAACGTATCTTTTCAAACAGGCATACCCCCAATAGCCCTGTTGTGATCCCTCTCCCCCTCACCGTTGTTACAATTGCTGCTAGCTTGGAATTGTTATTGTTGTTGTTTTATATAATGTAATTGTAAATTTCTCACAATGTTTTTATTGTAAATTGTATGTTGTTGGATTGCAAAATCCACCATTGTAACCCGCCTTGATCTCTGGAAAGGTGGGCTAGAAATAAAGCTTTTATTTATTATTATTAAATACTATATAAAGGTATTTAGATAGTCAATACAGTGCCATGACAATTATATTTGAAATGCCTGATTTCCATATCTGAAACACATATTTCCTAATTTAATTTCTCATTGGTTAGAAACCATATCTACCAAATATTAATTGTTTAGTATCCCCCTCCCCTTTTCCCAGGTATATCATCATCAACGGAGGAGACCAGTCTTTTGGGGCTTCTTCTGGACATTGCCTCTGCTTCAAGAGGTAAGTTTGTCTAACTCCATGCAATCCGTGAATTGAGGGAACCGTTCCTCTCTCCCTGGGACTTCCTTTCTCTTCCTCCATTTTGCCAGGGTCACTCTAGCACCAGCAGACATATAAGAAAGCAGTTTTCCATATGCTTTGTTCCAGTTTAACATCTATTACCAAACTCAACAGAAAGGACTTGGGGCCGAAGTTTAATTTGCACTTTGAAATTTCCTTTACCATTTCATATACATCTTCGCTCCAGAGACAATCCAGTTTCATGCTGTTTTAGCTGTCCTGGTTCCATGCTATGGGAAAGGACTTTGGATCCCATGGTGCTTGGGTCTGTGGAGAGGGATTGTGGGAGTTGTAGTTCCAGAGGAGCAGGGAGAGCAAGGGCCCCTTTGGGTTCCCAAGGGGAAAGTAGGAGCATTCCTCAGTGGGCTTCACAAAAGGAGGTCCCCAGAAGGTCCTCCATTGCTTCAGACCCTTCAGGCTCTTTCCCAGGATCCCTCTCTCCATCCTCCATTGATGCCAGTGCTGCTGGAAAGCCTTACAGCTGGATGGAGGAGGAGGAAAGAAAGGGCCCTGGGTTTTGCCAAGCGAGGGGTGCCTCTGTGGTTGGCACTTCCATGGGCATAAAGGGGTCTCTGGACCTATCTGCACCTCTAGGAGAGAGGGCTGCAAAGGGGCTCTGGATGCCATGATCCTCTCTCTTTCCCAATGCATGGCATCTGATGGATGGATGGATTGATTGGCATTGGAGAGAGCTTGGGAGAGTCCCTTCAGGACACACTGGAGAGGAGGCCAATTGAATGCAGTGGCACTAAATCCATGCCCTTTAAGAGATGGTTTTGGACTTCAGCTCCCAGGAGCCTCAGCTATATGGGCCAAGAGCCTGGGATTCTGGGAGCTGGAGTCCAGGATCCCTTCCTAAAGAGCATACTTTGGGGACATCAGTGCCCTCAACACTTCCTGCATTTCTCCAAACCCCAAAGCAGTTGCCAAGAGTGGCCACCAGAGGGCGCCCCGGGATGAAGCCCAAAGGGTCCCAAGGAAGTCGGGGCCAGGGAGCCCAAAGGGGCTGCAGGGCTCTTGGGCAGTGTCTGCAACGCCAAAATGAACCGCTTTGACACTGCTTTAATTGCCATGGCCCAGGGCTAGGGAATGCTGGGAATTGTTCTCGCACCAGAGTTTTTATAGGACCTTTGAAGACTTTTTGTGGCGCTAAAATGGCACAGAAAGGCTTCATACGAAACGTTACGGCATCCATTCAAACCAGTTGTTAGGATGCTATCCGATGTATGGTTTTCCTATGTATGGGGACAATGGGGCTTGGGATGCTTTCAGCTAGGGCTACTTATAGATGTAGATGGGACTTGTAGTAGCTGAGTGGGATACTAGCTATTAGTGGGAGCAAAGGGGGGAAAGAGGTGGCTGGAGTAGAAAGAATTGGGTTTTTTAAGTATTGGGTTTTTTTTGGGGGGGGGGGGTCGGTCTCAGCTTACTGTCGGAAAAGGAAATCTGTCCCTTAAAAAACCAAGCAGCCAGAATTCTGAGGAATCAACAGAACGTTACTGATAGATCTAGGATCAGTGACTTTATTAGGAATCTTCTCCATTAGCCAGATCTTGTTACCCTGACGTCTGTTGGCATTAAAGCCTTTGAGCCTCACTGAAGAAAGGAGCTGGCAGCAGGAGCTTTCCTAGGCTCCAGTCTACTTCCTCAGATGCATAGAAGATGTCTCTATAAAATGGATGGATAGAGGAAGCTCAGGCTGCTGCCATCCTTTTTCTTTCAGGGAGCCTCAAAAGTGATGCCAGATGGTCTCTCTCCTTAATATCATTATTATTGGGCTGTTACAGACTGCCAGAATAAAGCCTCTTCGGGTCTCTTTGGAGATAGGCTGTTTAAATGATGCATGCACCCTAAGAATCCGGAAGCTGCACCAAAGCTGCACTCCAGTGCTTAGGAATGGAGTGTGGCTTTGGCGTGACCTCTGGACTCTTAAGACCCATGCATCATTTAAATAGCATACTTCCAAAGAGACCCGAAGCAGCTTTATTTTGGCAGTCTGTAACAGGTCATAATGTTTATTATTATGATTCAGAAAATATTCCAGGGTAGCTGTGGACCTATGGATGCTCTAGTCCCATTAAGTCCAATGGTGGAGTCAAAGGGTTTCCTTCAAGAGAGGGGACCCTCTGGCCCTCTGGGACTGCAGTCTCCATCATCCCTTCCCAGGCTGCTTCTGGGAGTTGCAGTCCATCCATGGTGAAGGGATCCTTGGTATCTGCTGGGATTTGGGTCCAGGACTGTCCCTCCATCGGCCCCAAAATCCATTCAATGCAATGGCAGAGCAAAAAGGTGATGTCCCTTTATAGGAAATGGCCAAAAAAAAAAAAAAAGAAAAAAAAAGGATATATCCAAGTTTGCTTTTTGGGATTTGTAGTTTTGGGGATACTTTTTGGCCCATGGTGCTTGACTGTGTGGGCTGGGATTCTGGGAGTTGTAGTTCCAGAGGAGCAGGGAGAGGAGCAAGGGCCCCTTTGGGTTCCCATGGGGAAGGTAGGAGTAGTGGTCAGTGAGCTTTACAAAAGGAGGCCCCCGGAAGGTCCAAGGCTCTTTCCCAGGGTCTCTGTCTCTGTCCTCCATTGGAGCATAGTGGAGTCTCCTTCTTTGGAGGCTGGATGGCCATCTGTCCATCCTCCCATCTGTATTTTTATATTACTCCCTTTGGTTTTATGTTCTTGTGTATGACTTGAAGTTTATTGCACCTCTTTAAATGTCAAAGCTATTCCTTCTTCATCCTTGGGTTCTTCTAGGGTCCCTCATGCTTGCCATGCTCATGCGCAGGGCTGAATGAAGGGGCTTTTGTGAAGGAGGAGGGATGGAGGGAA